>NC_136267.1:170631902-170636902 GCF_964187855.1 Myxine glutinosa | reverse complement strand
CCTTGGGGGTAATGTACTGTGGGGGCCCGGCCGGTTCGGCCCCGCGCTGACCCCGCAAGGGGCGACGCACGGGGTCCGGCCGGCGGGCAACGACTCGCATACGAGGTGGTCCCACAAGGTCCCACTCGCGCCGTATGACGGCAAGAGTGATCTACGCGCGTACCTGGCGCAGTTCGACTGTGTGTGTAAGGGTAACGGTTGGGGTGAGGACGAAGGTGGAGTACACCTGGTGGCCGCATTGCGCGGCGCGGCGGCGGAGGTGCTGACGGCATTACCAGCGGGTGCTCTCACCCTGCCAGCCCTCCGCGACGCCCTAATTAATCGATTTGGAATAGAACAGCAGAGCGAGCTTGTTAAAGCTCAGCTCGCGCTGCGAAAGCGCAAGCCCCAGGAAGCCATCGGGGAACTTGCCCACGACATTCGCCGCGCAGTGGGGATCGCACATGCTAGCATGGCAGCGGATTCCCGGGAAAGCCTGGCGCTGGACCATTTTATCCAGGCCCTCCCGGATATTGAGCTCCGGCAACAGCTCGCCATGTGGCGCCCGCAGACTCTGAGCCAGGCGGCTGACGCTGCGGCCCGTTGGGAAGCAGCGAGGCCCCTGGCCCGGGGGGGCGAGCGTCTCGCAATGGCGGTCCGCCAGATGGGACCCCCGATGGAGGGCGGACCCCTTAGGGGGCCCGCCCCCGACGTGGGTCCTGACCTGGCGGGCATGGTCCGGAGGCTGGTGGACCAGCGCCTGGCAGGACCTGGACCATGGCAGGCGGCCCCGGAGGTGGCCCGCGGTGGACCACGAGCGGGTAATCCAATTCGGACCTACAGGGGGGGGAATTTGGAATTCCGGAGGCAAGTACCTTACCAGGTGAGGTGCTATACCTGCAACCGCCTGGGTCACCTGGCGCGGCACTGTCGAAACGCGCGCCGGGATGATCCCCGGCAGTTGAGGTCCTCAACTCCGCCCAGGGGGGAGCGGGTTAGCCGACCCCAGACACCCCCCCGCCAGACCCCGGGAAACTAGAAGGTGTCGGGCACGTAGGGCGGTGTTCGGCAGCAGAGGATGGAGGAGAGCCCTCATTGACGCGACAGGTCATTTATTGTGGCCAAATTGGAACCGGTAGCCTGACAATTAGATGCAAAATTGCCGGCGTGGGGGTAGACGCCGTAGTGGACACAGGAGCTAGCGCCACGATCATCAGCCCTGTGGTCCTTGATTCGAGCGCAGGTGGCTGGGATAAGATCCAGCGCCTGCAAAATTATAGTTTGCAGCTTGCTACCGGGGTAACGGCCCCGATCATAGGGCGTGGTTCTGTGACCCTCAAGTTAGGGTCGGTAAGGAGGGAGATAGATGTTTGGGTGGCGGAGGTGTGCGACCCATGTTTAATAGGGTTGGACCTGTTGACTGCCAGCGGTTGTAAAATCGACTTGTGCCGGGGGATCCTGCAGGTGGGAGTAGAAGAGCTGCCGTTAGGGGGAGTGAGCACGGCCGAGAGAGCGGAGCTGGAGGCTTCCGAGGCCGTGACCATCCCCCCAAGGGCCGAGGCGATAGTGCCGGCCCGATGGGCAGCTCGCCCAACATGGCAGGAGTCCTGCGGCCTGGTCGAACCGGTGGCAGCGCAGTCCATACCGGGTTTAATCGTGGGCCGCACCCTTGTAAAAACGGACGGACCGGTAGTGGCCGTCCGAGTAATAAATATGAGTACAGAACCACGCACTATAGTAAGGGGCATGAGGGTAGCTGGCTGCACCCCCGTTGAGGAAGTCGCGACAGTGAGGGGCGAGAACGTCCAGCCGAGCCGACCCCGGGGGGAGCCTTCAATAACAAGTAGGAATTGGCCCGATCCCATTTGCGAGATGGTAAATCGTAGCAGCATAGAGTTGGGAGGTACCCAGAGGGAGGCCTTACACAAACTGGTTGGGTCCCATTTGGACCTCTTCTCCCTGTCCACCGAGGATATTGGACGTACGGGCCTGGTGAAACATCAGATCCACACCGGTGAGGCCCGGCCTATTCGTCAGGCCGCCCGACGGCTCCCTTGGAGCAAGAGGGCGGAAGCTGACGAGCAGGTTGAAAAAATGCTCGACGCAGGTGTGATCGAGCCCTCGGGAAGTCCTTGGATGTCACCTGTTGTGCTGGTCAAAAAGAAGGATGGGACCACGCGGTTCTGCGTGGACTATCGCCAGCTAAACAACGTGACACTCAAGGACTCATATCCCCTGCCAAGGATTGATGACACCCTCGATGCCGTTGCGGGCTCAAATTGGTTCACAACTTTGGACCTCAAGAGTGGGTATTGGCAGGTGGAGATGGATAGGGCAGGGAAGGAGAAAACGGCATTTTCCACAGGTAAGGGACTGTATCAGTTTACTGTGATGCCGTTTGGTTTGTGTAACGCCCCCGCCACCTTTGAAAGATTGATGGAGCATGTACTAGGCGGCATGCCATGGCAGTCATGCCTGGTGTACCTGGATGACGTCCTGGTACATGCCCAAACGTTCCCCCAGGCAGTAGCTAATTTGGACCAGGTGTTCGGGTGCCTCAGACAGGCAGGGTTGAAGCTGAACCCGAGTAAGTGCACTTTGTTTGCAAGAGAGGTGGCCTATCTAGGTCACGTGATTGGCCGCGAGGGGGTAAAAACAGACCCAGACAAAATTAAAGCGGTAGAGGAGTGGCCCGCACCACGTACCATCAAAGAGGTGCGGGGATTTTTGGGACTCTGCTCCTACTACCGGCGCTTTGTGGCGAAATTTGCGGAGTTGGCCCGTCCCCTCCACCGGCTTACGGAGAAGGGGACGCGATTTAATTGGACACGGGAGTGCCACGAGGCCTTCCAAAAATTGAAGGGGTGTCTAACATCCGCACCCCTTCTAGCTTACCCCACTAGTGACGGGACATTTACCCTGGACACGGATGCGAGCCAGGAAGGATTGGGCGCAGTTTTGTCTCAGACACAGGAGGGCGTGGAGAGAGTGATTGGTTATTATAGTCGGGCCTTAAGTAGGCCCGAGAGAAATTATTGCGTCACTCGCAAAGAGTTATTGGCTATGCTGGCTGCCATGAACCATTTCCACCCGTACTTGTACGGGCGGAAATTTTTGGTTAGAACTGACCATTCCTCCTTGCAATGGCTCCTTCGGTTCAAGGAACCGGAGGGCCAAATTGCAAGGTGGTTGGAAAAGTTGCAGCAGTACGATTTTGATGTGGCCCATAGGGCCGGGAAGGCCCATGGTAATGCGGACGCACTCTCTCGGCGTCCTTGTCTGGGAGAAAACTGCAAATTTTGTGCGAGACACGAGGAGAGGGAACAATTGGGCGATTCGGACCCGACCCTCGTTGTCCGGGCAACCCGGGTGAGAGGGCCAATTTTGCCACTAACTGCAGATGAGGAATTCGGAACTTTGGCATGGAGCACGGCCCAGCAGGAGGATCCTGTCCTGGGGCCAGTGTTCAATTGGGTCAAATTGGGGCAAAGACCAAAGGGGGAAGAGGTCACCCCCCTCGGGGCACAAACAAAGGCATATTGGGCTCAGTGGCAGACCCTGGAATTGAAAGGCAACATCTTGTATCGCAAGTGGGTGGAGGTTCCCTCTGATCGAACTTCCTGGCTGGTGATAGTCCCTGACAAATTCAAGAACGTCATATTGCAACAGGTGCATGGTACCCGCTCCGGCGGCCATTTGGGCAGGACAAAGACAATATCTCGGGTCCGCCGGAGGTTCTATTGGGTGAATATGGGGCGCGACATACAGGACTGGTGTCGGAGATGCGACGCCTGTTCTGCCAAAAAGGGACCAGCACGGAGGATGAGGGCCCCCCTTCAATTACATCAGGTGGGGGCCCCCCTTGAGCGGGTGGCTATGGATATTCTAGGACCGCTGCCCCGCACCCGCCAAGGTAATAAGTATATCCTCGTTGTGATGGACTACTTCACCAAGTGGCCGGAGGCTTACGCCCTCCCCAACCAAGAAGCAGGGGTGGTAGCGCAGGCCTTCGTGGAAGGATTTGTGTGCCGGCATGGGATTCCACAGGAGTTGCACACCGACCAGGGACGAAATTTTGAGAGCAAATTACTAAAAGATGTGTGCAGTCTCCTGTCAATTCGAAAAACCAGGACAACGCCTTTAAGACCTCAATCTGACGGGATGGTGGAAAGATTCAACCGAACTTTAATCCAACAACTGGCACTGTTCACCACCACCCGTCAGGATGACTGGGACGAACATCTCCCTTATTTGCTCATGGCCTACCGAACCAGCCAGCACGGGGCCACCGCATGCAGTCCAGCGTTGCTTATGTATGGGCGGGAGTTACGGGCTCCCGCCGACTTGCTATGCGGTCCCGTGCCAGACACAGTGGTTAACCCGCCGAGGGAGGGGTACGCACGTCACCTAGAGGAAGGCATGGAGCTAGTCCATGCCTTCGCCCGCCGCCAACTCCATCTGGCGGGGGAAAAGATGAAGCGCAGGTACGACGACCGGAGCCAGGGGAGTCAATACGCTCCGGGGATGAAGATTTGGTTCTTTAATCCCCGGAGGCGGAAGGGAAGGTGCCCAAAACTCACCTCCCCCTGGCAAGGCCCAGGAGTCGTCCTGTCGCAAATCTGTGACGTGGTCTTTAAGATCAAAATGGGGCCACGAGCCCTCCCTCGGATCGTCCACGCCGACCGGATAAGACCTTACACCGGCGAGCAGGCGCCCCCGTGGATTGCCTCGGCTTTAGATGCCGAGGCGGGACCCAGTACCTCTGAATAAGGGGGGCTTATTAGTGCCAGAGGACTGGGGGATTGAGGAGCGATAGGCCCGGTGGGAGAGGGTGGCATCCCTGCCACCCTTCCCATGGTGGGGGGGCAAAGGAGCAATAGCTTATGGGGTGTATGGCAGTGAAAACTAGCCCGGGTGGGTTAGGATATTGTGTGTAGGGATCTAGAGAAGATGACCTTAGGTAACGTTAAGGTTAGTTAGTGACTGATACCTGTAGTGGGGACGCAGGTAGATTAGTGTGG
>NC_136267.1:170529203-170626702 GCF_964187855.1 Myxine glutinosa | reverse complement strand
CTCCCCTCTCCCCTCTCCCCTCTCCCTCTCCCCTCTCCCCTCCCCCCTCCCAGATGGGACAGAAATAATATAGGGATCGTAATCTGATGTTGGACTTGAGAACTTGGAGTGACGGGATTGAGCAGAAGTAGTGCAATATTGCTTTTGAGCTATTGAGTCTGGAACTGAATATGAAAATAAATAAACTGTTGAATGAACTTCCATTCTTCTAACATTCTTAGGCAGGGTCCAATATCAAAAAGTGTCTCACCTGTCCAGATGGTCCATAAAGCTGGGGATACATTTACCAACAAAATCTGCAGGTGGATATTAAAGATTCCAAGGTGACATGTGCAAAGAGAAGAAAATTCTCACCAGTACCCCTAGCCAAATTCAATTGATGATGATTGATGATAAATTGATGTTCAATTGGGCCTGAATTGTTGATGGAAAACAACAACTCCAGATTCCCTATTTTACTGTATCTCAAGATTCATTAACATTTAGAGGGCTGTGATCGGAGATCGGTGATGGTTCCCGGTATACCCAACTCGTAATTTTTTATTACAAAAGAGCAAACGTATGTGGTTATGTCGGTTTGTATGTATGTTTATATGCGACCTAAACGACTTCTTCTTCTTCAAATAAAATTAATACCCTCTTAATTAACTCTCTTAATTACGTTTGGACTGCAGGGACCCCTCAGACCTTTGACGACACTAAGTCCCCCAAGACCCTTTGGACCACCAACACCCCTGAAGACCCAAAATGCCATTAAAGACCCAAAACACCCAAAAGAACCAAAATACCCTGAAGACACCGAAGACCCAAAACGCCCCGAAGAGCCAAAACACCCCGAAGAGCCAAAACACCCCCGAAGAGTCAAAACACCCCCGAAGAGCCAAAACACCCCCGAAGAGTCAAAACACCCCCGAAGATCCAAAACACCCCGAAGCGCCAAAACACCCCGAAGAGCCAAAACACCCCGAAGAGCCAAAACACCCTGAAGACCCAAAACACCCCCAAAGACCCAAAATACCCTTGAAGGCCCTGAAGACCCAAATGGCCCAGAAGACCCGGAAAACCCAAAACACCCTGAAGACCCAAAAAACCCTGAAGACCCAAAACACCCCAAAGACCCAAAATACCCTTAAAGGCCCAGAGGATCCGAAGACCCAAAACACCCCAAAGACACTGAAGACCCAAAACACCCTGAAGACCCTTAAAAACCCCGAAGAACCAAAATACCCAGAAGACCCTTTCAGACCCAGAGGAAACAAAAGCCCCTGAAGACGCTGAAGACCCAAAAGACCCCAAACACCCCAAAGACCCAAAATACCCTTAAAAGCCCAGTTGATCCAAAAGACCCTGAAAACCCAAAACAGCATGAAGACCCAAAAGACACCGAAATTGTCAAAGATGCCTATCCCGCTTAAACGACGTGTGGTGATGCAGGCGGAGCACCCCGTCACGCTAGTATTAAACAATTCATAGAACTTGAAATTCTGCCTCATAATGAAAACAAGCAGGGTTTTTTTTTGTCTTCCAAAAAGTGGGACACCACGGACACCAAGACTAAACACTTAGTGCCTCTCTCCGGGAGCCATGATTAAAACATTGGTGATTGAAAAATAATATAATTCAAAAATATTTAAATTGAAAATAAATAAGTGAAAAAATTGAAAATTTAACAATTTAAATGTTAAAAAATCTAAAATATATATCATTCAAAAATTATATAATTGAAAAATTTAATAATTGGAAATTGAAAAATATTTAAATATTTGAAAGTTGAAAATTTTAATAATGGAAAAATGAATAAATATAGAATTATTTAAATACATGAAAATTTAAAAAAAACTAAATTTTGGAAAAATATATGATTAAAAAAGTTAATAAAAATAATTAAATAATTTATATTATAAATAATGGAATAATTTAATTTTTCATGATGAAATTGAAATCAACCACCAACTAGTTTGAGGTCAACATAGGTCAACATTGGTCAACAACTCGGTGCAATTTCTAAACTCATCAATTTTCATCCGATTGACTTGAAATTTGAAGAAGATTTGCATATCTGTTCACTGAATGAAACCACCAATTAATTATTTTTGAGGTCAATATAGGCCAAAAGGTCAACATCGGCCAAAGGTCAACAACTTATTTTAGAGATTTCGCAAGTGTCCTGCTATCGACGACATATTTATTGTTTCAACATTATTGTGGGATCGACCGAGGAATACTTTGGTCCCAAGTTTTTTGTGAATCGTGGTGGGAATTTTGAACTGTAACATCTACAGTAAAACCAGGAGATGGGACACGAAGCTTCACTTCTGTCAAAGGACGACACCGTTTATGATGGCAGACCCTACCGGCAAAATATCAAACCGACGCTCGACGACCCGTAGGTGAATAGTATATACTCCACCTGTGCACCATCGTGTGAGACCACCAAGTCATGGTGATGGTATGTACTGTTTCCAGGTAAATGACATACTCCCACCTGTGCAGCATCGTGTGAGACCACCAAGTCATGGTGATGGTATGTACTGTTTCCAGGTAAATGACATACTCCACCTGTGCACCATCGTGTTAGACCACCAAGTCATGGTGATGGTATGTACTGTTTCCAGGTAAATGACATACTCCACCTGTGCACCATCGTGTTAGACCACTAAGTCATGGTGATGGTATGTACTGTTTCCAGGTAAATGGAGGAGTGTTTGGTACCTGTACACTACTCGTGGGATTGGCCGATCATATTCTGTGACGAGCAAATCGGACCAGACTCGATATTTAACTGAAGATCTTCGGGACACAAAGTTGTAAATTGTTCAGGTTACCTGTTCTTCGTGAAGGATACCGTGGGATCTTTAACCTTGTCTAACACGGCGTGCATTCCAAAAGACGATGGAAGTTCTCTCTCCATGTTTTAATCAAATTAATTACAGGTAACTCGCAGGTCAAGGTGCTTCCATCGCTTCCTCTCGTGTTACGTCATTCGAGGTTGCATTGGACGTCAGTTTTTGAGTTTGAGGTGTTGCAGCAGGAGATGTGCGCAGGTGTAAGAGGAAAGACCTATGAATCGCAGGTAGCCCTTAAAAACAACAAGCACACGGGAAGGTAGGCAGGTAGGTGAAGGATTGCTATTGGGTGGTGGCGCCCAATCGTTCCGGGTCGCGCCCATCGTGGGTCCCGCCTGCGGTCCCTCCCCAGCCCCATCCTCCCCGGTGTGTTCGGTGTTCGCTCATCGGAGCTCACTTTGCACCTTCGCCGTGAGCGACGCCATGCGCCTCCTGGTTGCGTCGACGCTGCTCTTCCTCTTCCTCTGCCTCGCCTATCCTGGGAATAGCAGCAGAAAAGGTGGGAAGGAAGGGTTGGGGTTGTGGGGGGAGGGAGCGGTACTTTTGGGGTTGTTGATTGGGGAATGCCGACTCCGGCTGGAAGTTTGATCCCAAGACCCTCGTGGGGATTGTCCGTATCGCTCGCAGGTGTCCCATCCCATCCGGCGCGAAGTTGGAGCCAAAAGTTGTTTGTGTCGTAGTTGTTGAAGAACGTGGCGGCGTGACGATAAACACCGATGGAGTAATAGGATCCTCCATGTAGCGTTTTTCGGTAAATCTATGTCGAGGCAAGACGCGATCAGTAGAGACTATATACATTACACCTGTGTGAGCGTCATCGGAGCAATTACCACCTGGGCGGTGGGCGCATTGGCCAGATTGCTGCACTCCTTTGCAGCCGCACCGTGCTGAGAGAAGCTCGGGATCTCCGTGGGGTGAAGGAGCTTGTGACGTGCGGGGCTGAGTGAGCGCAGGGGGCGGGGCTGAGTGAGCGCAGGGGGCGGGGCTGAGTGCGTAGGGGGCGGGGCTGAGTGCGCAGGGGGCGGGGATGAGTTCGCGGGGGCCGGGGCTGAGTGCACGTGCGGTCTCCATGCACGAGAACTCGTGCCGGGACAGCACGTACGATTAATTCTGCAGCATCGATGAAGCAGCGGATCACACACACCTGTCCCTGTTTCAAATCTCCGACCGGATGACTCAGATTAAGTTTAAAAACACGAAGCGAGTTCAGATTCCAAAGCACCATTTTTAAATTTCCTGGAGTTTGTAACTCTCATAATTTAATATAGAAATACAAGATGTCGTTCGTTTTAAATCACCTTTCGCTCTCGACTCGATAGGTCGATGAACATGCGAAAGCAGGTAATTCAGGCCTACTTGATGAATATACGCGTGTTCGTGTAAATGCTGTTGGGAGTTCCTCGTGCTAATGACGTCAGCCGACGAGTGAGCACGTGACTCTGAGGAAATCTGGAGCTTACACATCGCAGGAATGTGAGAGTGTGTCAGCACCTGCTCGATCGTTTTAATTAATCGAATACAAGGTATTTGGATTGAGGATGAGATCATTTGGACCATCGTGCCTGTGCTGTATCAACACATGACGTCACTCGATCGACCTCATTCGGTGTACCTGTATTGTGTCCTCGCTGCACCTGTTGACCGGATCCCTGGATGACGTCAAAATCGTCGATGAAGGCAAAAGGTAGCGCGTTCACAAGTCCACACATGTTCCTAACATGCCTCCAAAAACACGGCACTTGTGATCGAAACCCTACACGATAAAGTGCTTTTATAAACACTACAGTAGTACGGTCCAAGCATGCTACTAATACTATCCATGTACGGTGATGTACAAAACCTCCAATGTGCAGGTAAAGGTGATATATTATTTTAAACACACTCATATCCGTGCCACGCCCTGCACTGCACAACCATCACGCAACAATAAAATAATACTACTACTACTAACTATTACTTACTACTACCACTACTACTAACTATTACTTACTTACTACTACTACTTACTTGCTACTACTTACTACTACTTACTACTATTACTGCTATTAATTACTACTACCTACTACTACTACTACTACTTCGACTCCTACCATCTACTGATATTTCTACTGCTACTACTATTACTTATGACTACTACTTAATAATACCTATTACTTTCAACCTACTACTACTATTACTTATGACTACTACTTACTAATACCTATTACTTGCTGCCTACTACTACTACAACTTCTATGACTCCTACCGTCTACTGATATTTCTACTGCTACTACTATTACTTATACCTATTACTTGCTACCTACTACTACTATTACTTATGACGACTACTTACTAATACCTATTACTTTCTACCTACTACTACTATTACTTATGACTACTACTTACTTATACCTATTACTTGCTTACTACTACTACTACTACTACTACTACTACAACTATGACTCCTACCATCTACTGATATTTCTATTGCTACTACTATTACTTATGACTACTACTTAATAATACCTATTACTTTCAACCTACTACTACTATTACTTATGACGACTACTTACTAATACCTATTACTTTCTACCTACTACTACTATTACTTATGACTACTACTTACTAATACCTATTACTTGCTACCTACTACTATTACTTACTACTAATACTTACTACTTACTAATGCCTATTATCTTACTTACTACTACTTACGACTACCTACTGTTTACTACTATCTTCGATACTTCTTACTAATACCTCCTACTTACTACTACTCCTTACTGCTACTACTAATTACTACTGCTAATTACTATTACTAACGATTTAATATACTTACTAACTACTTACTATGACTTACTAACTATTTGCTTACTGCTACCTACTACTACCCAGGTTATTCCCTCCTTTTTGGGGGGGGTCAGCAGAGGGGGAAGATCTGCCCAAGCTTTTCACAATCTGCTCGGCCAGGCCTGACTTTGCAGCTGATTTGAGTAGATAATTGACATCTGGTCAGAGTGCCGGCGATAACCCGCCTACTCCCAGCAAAAGGCACGTTGGGATTTTAACGTCCGGCAGACGGGACACCTGGCTTCACGTCCATCCGAGTGAAGGCAGACTTGATGACGCAATGCGCTACCTGCAAATCACCAATTCGACAATCTATAGTCATGTCTAGAAGCAAACTCAGACGAGATGGCTCAAAGGTAAGTGTGCTACCTGTGCACTATCCTGCCAGAATCTCTCAAAAATAATAGTGATTGTAAATATAACCGACTGTTCATTTGACACAAGTTCACAAATACCTGGGATTTGGAAATAAACTTCAAATCGGCATTAATCCTTTCTTTTTGTCCTCTGCCCCTCAGACGGGATACTAAAATGAGCCCCGTCCGTCGGACCGAAGGACCGACCGATCATCTGTCCATGTACTTTTGCGTACGCGGTATTTCAAAACACGTTGAACCTTTCGTTTTCATATTGCACATTAGTGTAGCAGCATAGCAAACCTGTTGTGCATTTTGTGATACAAGCACCAAATTTGGCACAAATGTACATTAATGTGTTGCGAACATTTTCAGATATTGGGCCACTTGAAATTCCGTAATTTTTTTTTTCAAATTTTTTCAAATTTCGTAATTTCAAATTTTTCGGGTGACACCGTCACAATTTCGGTCTTCGAGGCCGGCCGATATAGTGGGGCGGCTTAGCCCAAATATTCAAAAGAATTGTGCATTTTGTGATACAAGCACCAAATTTGGCACAAATGTACATTAATATGTTGCGAACATTGTGTGGTCAGCAATGAAGACGAGAGCCTGAATTACATGTATGCAAAAGACCTTGTGAACCAGTGAAGCAAATACACGGGTAAGCATGAATTAAATCTAGGGCATGATATAATTTCCATGATGTTTACCTCTACACTCAATGGTGGAAGGAGGTAATGTTTTGATCCCAGCTTGTCTGTATGTCTGTTTGTCTGTTAGTCCACAAAATTCCAGACAAAGCTTGTAGTAGTGGTAGTTGTAGTTGTAGTGGTAGTGGTGATAACAGAAATTGTTATATATAACTGAACTTATATTATTATTATATGCAGAAAATAACTTCATTTCTATATGCCCTGCAGTGGACAGGTTAATTGGTTTATGCACTGAAGGGGTCACCCTGGTGTGCACTGCTGTGTTCTGCCTCACTGAGTTGTTCAGGTATGATGTACTCAGCACAAGCTTCCGGTCGGCCCGGAGGTTGGGGTGCGGGGCCTGTCACGGAACGTCAAAACAAACGGCCTGCCGGGGCCGCCCAAAAGTCGGGCGTGAGGGGCGCGTCCACTAATGGAACGCCTCTCGCTTCCCAGATCGAGGGCCACGTGGTCAGGAGAACCTCGTCCCTTCCGGTCACACTTTGCCTATCGGCCGGCCTCGAAGACCGAAATTGTGACGGTGTCACCCGAAAAATTTGAAATTACGAAATTTGAAAAAAATTGAAAAAAAAAATTACGGAATTTCAAGTGGCCCAATATCTGAAAATGTTCGCAACATATTAATGTACATTTGTGCCAAATTTGGTGCTTGTATCACAAAATGCACAATTCTTTTGAATATTTGGGCTAAGCCGCCCCACTACATGTCTATTCCTCATGACGTTATCTCACCCTGATTGGATCCCGGCGGTGATTGGCCGAATTCTGTTGCCACGGCAACCAACTCGGTAACTTGGCTTGTGCACCGATATTTGAAAAACCGTTCAATATTTGTTTTTCATATGACACAGGTGGATTCCTCATATACCACCCAAAATGTGGGGGACCAAGAGTATCAGCTGTTATTTTTTGCAAAATCTGTGTCCATCCTACTGCCATTGGGTTCATCAGTGTTACGCGTGTATAATATGGAGTTAGTGCAATTAATTGATTTGTACTACATCATATATCATATGTCGTGTTGTCTTCGGTCATATGGAATGTAATGCGGGATACTACGTTTGGATTCACTTTGTGAGTGAGTGGAAGACCAGTGACGTCACTGGTCTTGGTAAAGAATGGTGACGGACGTGCTGCATTGTTGGGAAAGACGATGATGGACTTTCCTAAGCAAGATTTGGGTTTCCCCCGTCGTTCCGCTCAGTCCGCAAGTTTCCCCACCATGGAGAACAAGGCTGATGTTTTGGTCGTTGCCCTTCGTCGGAGCAAAGAGGTAAAGGAAGGATTATAAAAGAGACGAGAGAAGGGCAGCCCAGCAAGGGAGGGATCACTTTATTGATCTTCTTTTATCTTGACCCTTGACATCTCACCCCTCTCTTCAACGTCTGACGATTGTTCATATCATCTCTGTCTTTTGTAACTCTCCCCACCCTCTTCGACTGGTGCTTCCCTCTTCTGCTCCGACTCGTGCTTCCCTCTTCTGCTCTGACTAAGGGCAACGACGCAGTGAACGCTTATCCTTACCATGGTCAGATTTTTTTTCTGTGCAACAACTCGTGTAAGAGCTAACATTAATGACAAAAAAACAAACTGACACATAAGACAAATGATAAAGGGAGTGGGAGACAAGATTGGGAGAGAGAGGGAAACACACAAGTACAGAACAACACTTGAGAGCAGGTACATCGGGAGATCTGTGGGAGGGAGAGGGCTTGGGGGGAGGAGGCATGGGAAGGGGGGGGGGGCGGTGGGGTGGGAGAGGAATAAAACACATGGACACTGCTTGGACTTCCAGGAAAGAAGTCGGTATTTCAAAAAAGTGGATCTGGGGTGAGTTAGCGGGGGTAGAAAAGATCAAGGGTTTGGATGGGGGAAGATAAGAGATGGTGGTGAACAGCTGTTTTAAAGACCTGGAGGGTGGAGTGGGATTGAAGGGAGTGTGGGAGTTTGTTCCAGAGGCGGGAGAAAAGGGGAATGAAGGAGTGAAGGTGAGCAGAGAGCCGAGATTTCGGCAGTTTAACCATCAGAGGGTTGCTGGCAGACCTTGTGCTGCCTGTAGGAATATTTGGGGGACAGAGCCAGAGGGAGCTGGGGGAGCAAGGCCGGAGAGGAGTCGGTAGAAGACAGAAAGACCACCAACCTGCCTGCGGTGAGTAAGTGAAAGGCCCTCGGAGTTAGCTTCATCGCGGAAGATTCCAATGATTCTGAAAGCTTTGGTTTCAACAGCGTGAAGATGAGATAGGTGTGAGGCAGGAGCACCGGCCCAGAGGGGGGAACAGTATTCCATTGAGCTGCGGATGAAAGCCTTGTATGTGGTGAGGAGCTCAGGTGTGCCGAGGAAGGACTTCGCACGACGGAGGATGCCCAGTCGGCGACTGGCTTTGGAGGCCAGCTTGGAAATGTGGTTTTCCCATGAAAGATCATGGCAGATCGTGAGACCCAAAAGCTTGAGTGACAGAACTTCTTGGAGAGGATTATTCAGAGAGTAGATGGGAGGGTGAAACCCTTGGGGAATCCCAGGACAGGATTGAAATGATGTTGATCATGATCAAGGAGTGTTCAGGACCTTTTTTTACCATTTCATTGGGCATCAAGATTGTACCGCACTACATAACATCATGAAGACTATAGAACCAGTAAATGACCCCAGATTGTGACTTCATAAATCTGGGGGTTTGTTGGAGAATCAGGTGCGTAGGTATGGGGAAGTTTGAGTTTTTAAAGGTGAGGGCAGAAATGTTGCTTCGATGCAAAATGGTGGCATCGTTTGTTTTTCTGCTTCTGGCAAGTTGTAGCATGATTATCTTGTCAAACTGGTGCAGTGGTCCTGTTGAACAGGAGTCCTTTCACATGCCGCTCACCTGCACGCACGCACACTTAGAGAGATAAAAACACGTTTATAGATGAAGTCGATATCTCTGTTGCTGTTACCCTCCCTATGGAGTATTGAAATGAATGGGACAAAAAGCAGATGATCCTAGGTGTGTCCGTGTTTGTCATTGGTCGTTATCTCACTATGCGGGTTTCACAAGATGGAATGGAGTTCTCCCAGATCTCGAACTTTCCTCCTCCGTTTCATTCATGGATGACGATACATGGACCAAGCTGTGAAGTTTTCTTCTTTTTAAGGTTTTTTTCTATTTAGGATCCTCACTAAGCCCTGGACAACGTCCAACTATAGTGTATTTGTAGTAGTATTCTGAGGGATGGGTTTGTATGATCTACTTGAGGTTCTTCTTCATCATTCCAATTGCTCTGATTATCTCTGGTACAATTTCGGTGCTCTTCAGCTTCCAGGATCTTTCACATCGTTTTTAGGGCTTTGTATTTGATCATTTTCTTGATTTCTGTGTTATGTTATTACTTTATCAAAGTCACTGGGTACTGAAACCTCAATTAGCAATGCCTCCTTTTCTTTTTTGTACCTCAGGACTATATCCGGTCGCAATGCTTTGTTTTCTGTGTTCACGCTCGATGGGATCATCGGGCTGTAAGTGAGCATTACTTCCTTGTTGTCAATTATAGCTTTTTATCTCTGCCACCAAAAGTGTGTGGAGGTTATGTTTTCATGTCTGTCTGTCTGTCTGTCTGATTTATTTTATTTTTTCTATACAAGATTGAGGCTCGTGAAAGAGCTAACATTGATCACAAAAAGAAACAAACGGACACATAAAACATATAATACGGGGAGCGGGAGACAAGAGGGGGAAGCACACAAACGCAACATTTGAGAGCAGGGACATCGGGAGATCTGTGGGAGGGAGAGGGTTTGGGGGGAGGTAGCGTGGGAAGGTGGGGGGGGGGGGGGGGGGTTGGGAGATGTAAAAAACACACGGACACTGCTAGGACTTCCAGGAAAGAAGTTGGTATTTCAAAAAAGTGGATCTGGGCTGAATTAACGGGCGTAGAAAAGATGAAGGTTTTAGATGGGGGAAGATAATTGTTTGATTGTTTGTCATTGTTTGTTTTATTGTCTGTGAACAGGATATCTTGAAACGTTGTAAACGAATTCAGAGGTAATTTGGCGGCGAGGTTGGGTTTGTGGCAAGGATGAAATGATTCAATTTTGGTGAAGATCTTCATGCGGATCCGGATACTATAATTTTCTTAATTACTCCCGCCAGGGAGTAACGCATTCGATCGTGTCAGTCCGTGTGTGTGTGTGTTCATGTGTTGGTGAACAAGAAATCTGGAAAAGTTCTGAACGGATTTGGATGAAAGTTGGTGGGATGATTGCCCTTGGGATAAGGAAGAATTGATTAGTTTTTGGTGAAGCTCAGGATATTATTCCCGATCCAGGAATTTTTTTGGGAAAAGTTTTTGGGAAATATTTTTTCTGTTTTACTGCATTAAAGATTTTATTCTTATTCTTAAATGATGTTTTCCTCCTCTAATTCTGAGATATATCAAAAAAAAATTATCTGACAGTTAGAGCCTACTTTCTTTTTCATTTATTGTTTTGGGGAGACGGGATGTTAAACAAAACGTACTATTCCAACTAAACCCACGGCGGGAGTATGCGCTCTACTGAGTGGCGTTCTAATTTATAAAGTGATTCTTCACCATTGAGAGATGGGACCAAAAACGATATATAGCACAATGTCTCATAGTTGTGGATGAGTTATGACAAAACTAGCTGGATGAGTTGGTTAGGCTACAAGTACAAACCAATTTATAATTTTGGTTCACTTCCGAATCCACATCTGGCCTATCCGTAGGATACAAAAAGTAAACTGTTCAGCCTGGCGAAGGTATCGTCTCTACCGAGTGCCGTTCTAGTCGGTCAAGTTTCCACGAGTTTTCTGAAACTGGGATATTGAGACATTTGCAGATGTTCAGTGGATTACTCGACATACCTTGTTGTGCCTTTGTGTGTACAGCTGCTCTGACATGAGTTCTTTTTTTACATCCCAATAGGAGGTGGCTCGTACTTCCTGTTTGTACCTTGCAGAACCTACACTTGTCGAATTGACTCAGTCCCGCCATTTTCTTAAAGCCATTGGTGTAGTGTTCTTGGTCTTTTGCATTTATTATAATTCGTTTTCCTTCCTCGTTGAGCTGACCTCTCCTTCGCCATTCCAAAGAGCCTTTTGCCTCTATCCTATCTGTCCACGTTTTATACCTCTCTGATCTTTTATCGTTTTCCCAGTTGTCACTATAATTTTGTTATTTCGTTTTATATTTACATTTTTGTCTTTTTTTGCGAGCACTGGGGCTGTATTCATTGCTCTTTCGGTTTCATGCGTGACATCTTCGATTCGCACCTGTCTTTGAAATTGTTTTTGCTAGGTGGGTTAGGGATACCTTCTCTGGCTTGTCGTCTTCGTGTTTGCGTACAAACTAGAATCGCTAGTCTGTTGAACTTTTCACAGACTTGGCCAATCCTACAGATATCATTTTTTGTGGACTTGGTCGAGTTCCATCAGGCCGCTACCTCCTTCTCGTCATGGCAGGTACACATTCTCGGGATGAATTGTTTTTTTGTAGAGTATTTTGTGGATGGTGAGGAGTTTCCTTGTTTTTATATCTAGTTTATAAATTACCAATTGTAGCCAGTTTACTATTCTGCAGCTGTACCGGAAAACCGACTGGTATTGTGAGTTGGTTTATGGCTGTTGTTTTGTTTCTTGGAGAAAGATATGTTTTCAGGATCAGCCTTGTTCTCCATAGGTATTCTTTGGTAATTGTTTTGCGCATTTTTCTGACATATTTGGTGGCCCTCTCCTACTCCGAGGTATTTGTAAAATGGTTCGTTGTCTTGCTCCTGTATTGTTACCTCCACCACCAAAGGTGGATGGAGGTTATCATTTCACCCATGTCTGTCTGTTTGTCTGTGAACAAAATATCTCAAAGAGTTCTAGACGGATTCGAACGAAATTCGGCAGAGATGTAGCGAATGTGACAAGGACGAAATTATTAGATTTTGGTGAAGATCTGAATATGGATTTGGATATGAGAATTATTTAATTTTCAAGTGATTCTTCACCATTGGGAGATGGGATGAAAAACGATATAAAGCAGGATATCTCAAAAGGTTATGGAGGAATTTGGACGAAACTTGTTGGACAGGTTGGGAATGTGACAAGGACACATCGATGCAATTTTGGTGGAGAATGTTTCTACATTACATTATAAATTCTGCATTGTGATTTTCCGGTCTACTCTGAGATATAAAACGTAAACTGTTCACCAGGCGGAGGTATGCTCTCTACTGAGTGTTGTTCTAGTTGTGTTTGTGTCGATTGTTATTTTGCCCGTTATTGTTGGTCTACCTTGTACGAATGTGCACCTGGCAAATTTCTCTAGACTGAATTCCATTTGGATGTCGTCAGTCCCTTTTCACTAATTTCAGTTGTTCTGCCAATTTTTCAGGTTGGTGCAAGTTTTAAGTCGTCCATGAAGTTTGTGTGTGTTTTGTGTGTTTTTGGTGTTTTGTGTGTGTTTTGTGTGTTTTTGGTGTTTTTGTGTGTTTGTTTGTGTGTGTTTGTGTGCGTTTCTTTGTGTGCACGTACACATGTATCAAAGTATTTTTTCCTGGAGATTTGGGAAATGTTTGGGATATAATCTAGGAAATGCTAAAAACTCACAATGAAATTGAACATGTTGTGCACTACATGCATCTTTGTATCGAAGGGTTGGTGTCCGGACAGGTTATCGTGACACCCTGGGTTTTGGTGCAGGTTGTGGTGTTGACAGCTTGAATAAGTCGGAGGTCTCAAGTGGACGATCCCATCCATACTCGGTAAAATCAAGCAACGTTGTGATAATCCTTCGATGTTGCCAGACTTGGACGAACAGGCGGGTTTGCTGCTTTTTCCGTGAAAAGTGGTTGATGATCAAATTTAATATTGAGGGTTGTTTTGTTGTTGTTTTGCATTTGTATTTTCTCCACTGAAGTTGTATTTTCTCCCTTTGCTGCTGTTTAGAGGAGGTTTTTATATGAATGATTGAATCCTCACTGGAATGTTGGTGTCGTGTTCCAAAACGAGGGGGCAATGACAGGTGGCAGAGGTATTTTTGAGCTTGATTCATGATTTAGTTTTTTAAATGTTGTTATGGTCTCATTGTGACAAAGACGATTGTTTTTGAAGATTGATGCTGCATTAGCCTTGAAAAACAAACAAATATTTAAGGCTCTTTTGCAGAAAGGTTTTGCATTTATTTTATGTCGAACAATGAGTGATGTAATCATCATCATCATCATCATCATCCATGTCCTATGCGCAGAGCATTGGTGCTGCCACAACAGTTACTCGGCTACACTCCTGGGCAGATCGCCACTCCAACTCAGGAAGATGGGGAAGGAATTTGTAAGGTGTTCAAGGTACCGGCATATGGGATATGTATGGGACATATGGATAGCATATGGATATGGGTATGGATATGGGATAGCATTATCCATATAATGGATATGGGATAGCATATGGGACACCCAGATGAACATCTACCTGATGGATGGTTCACACATTGATGAATCATCCTGCCTGTGTGAAACACCGATATTACAGCTTGTAGCTCGGCCGAGATTCAAGCCCAGGTGAGTGTGCGTACCTCTAGGCCATCCTGTCAGTCCCCAGGTTATAGCTGGGTGTGGGATTCAAATGCAGACTACACCGCTCAAAGGTAAGTGAGCTATCTCTGTACCACCCTGTCGGTTACTTCCCTTATTGTATTTGTCAGGACGTCCGATTTAGTATTTTTAATGAACAACAAAATCTAATATGAGAATCCATATCAAGTTGTGAAATATGCAATGATTTCCAAAATGCTGTGCGTGCCATACCTTTTATGAGCAGTTAGTCTCGTATAGAGCTTGAATCAATGGATCATGTATTTGGACAACTGGTTGCTTTATCCTCTGCTTCGCCACAAACACCGTTGAGCTGGTGCCAGAATCACAGGCAGATGCCGAAATGTGGGAGAGGCGCAGAGATGTGGACACAAGGTACAGAGATTGCATAGTCGGTTCACAAACACACATCCTCCAGCTCGAACTGAAACTCCACCAGCTCGATAATTAGGGGCACATGGCCGGCGTTTTCATTAAAAAAAACATGTAAGATGGGATTTTTGATTTTTAGTCACAGAAGGTGTAATATTGTGACATCAATGCAAAAATTGCAAGTTGCAAAAAAAAAAAAAGGAAAAATTAAGTTTGAACTAGCGGGCGCACACACACACACACACACACACACACACACACACACACACACACACACACACACACACACACACACACACACACACACACACACACACACACACACACACACACACACTGTACACACACACACACACTGTATATACACACACACACACTGTACACACACACACACGCACACACACTGTACACACACACACACACACACACACACTGTATATACACACACACACACACTGTACACACACACACACGCACACACACTGTACACACACACACACACACACACTGTATATACACACACACACACACACACAAACATATATATAATATATATACATATATATTGTACATGTACACCCCTGCACACATGTACATACACACACACACATATACACACACACACACACACACACACACAAATATGTGCAGACACGCATACATATACACACACAAACACGAAGGTGGATAATTTCAGCCCTGGGAGGGCTTCGTTTCACCTTCTGAAACCCGCATATGTAAATAACAGCTAACGACAGACACACACACACACACACACACACACACACACACACAAACACACACAAACACACACACACACACGCACACTGTACACACACACACACGCACACACACACACACACTGTACACACACACACACACACACACACACACTGTATATACACACACACACACACAAACATATATATAATATATATACATATATATTGTACATGTACACCCCTGCACACATGTACATACACACACACATATATACACACACACACACACACACACACACACACACACACACATATACACACACGTATATATACATACACACACTTACACACATATGTTCACATATTCAGTTACGCAGCAGCAGTTTTACACTGTGACAGGTAAATCATCTACATGAGCTGCTGCTTCCCACCCTCGGCGACTGGTATTTAATTATTGGTGGAGTTTTTTGTATCAGCACGTGTAGATGATTGTGATGTTTCATGGCTGTGCTATGTATCAGCACGTGATGAGTTTTGACCTCTATGAACTCAAGAATCCAGGGGGTAAGAAATATTTTTCAATCTATAGTGATATTTCTGAGGTTGTGTTTATTGCGTTAGTTAGGAATGTCTTATCCCTGGATGCACCACAGGGTTGCTTGCTTTGTAACCAAAGAGAACATTTCCATATGTCGATGAATAATGCTTTTTCAGGAAGAGAAGCAGCCAATGACAAGGAGTGTTGATGAATGATGTTCCCATGGTGTTTATTTGTGTCGTGCGTACAGAACAGGTATTTTGGAGTGATGTTTCTCTGACATGCCACTTCACATTTTTTATTTTTTTTTATTTTTTTTGTATACTGAATCGAGGCTCGTGAAAGGTCTTGTCAATGCCAAATTTGGTTGTTTTTATTAAACTTTTACCTTAGATCTGTGTAATTATTTGGAGAAACACATGCAAAAGAAGAAGAAGACCACTCCTTTTTGCATCTTCATATCCATAGGGCTGCCAAAGCAGTTTCTTGGCTATTGGGCACAATATTGGAAGGGTCGCCACTCCGACGCACGATACCCCAATGGCTCATTCATCCCAGCAAGCTGGTACTCATTTTGCCAACCTCGAAGGATGACAGGCTGAGTCAACCCACCTAATGTTAATTCAACGGAAGACGGGGGCTTGAACTCGGGACCCTGAGATCTTGTGCAAACACCAGGCTTGCACCTACAAAAGCACAATGTAAATTCAATGTGATGTTTCATGGCTGTGCTATGCGCAGAAAATACATTGCTATCCCATTGTGGTTGAAATCAAATTATCCCCAAATTATGGGGTATTTTTATGACGCAGTAACCATCGACAACAGTTCTTCGACATTGCAAAATGCCCATTTCCCAACATACAAGACTCATGTTTTCAGAAACGTTAATAAACACACGAGATCATCAAGGTGAAGTATAAATTATATGAACTAGCAATGGTTCCCGCCATATGGGCGGGGCTTCAATTGAGAGGCCCAAATGAAAAAGCAAAATATCAGAAATTGAAGGCTTTTTTATTTTATTTTAAACGATTTATATAAACATCCGTTAAATCATATCACACACAAATCATCAAAATCTAAACAGTATTTGTAGAATTTCAATAAAAGCCACATCACTGTTCATATCGGTAAATATTAATCCGTGTTTGGAAAAACTGGAAAATTGGAAAATTTGGAAAACGATATAGCCTATTTTACTCCAGGGGGTCCCAGGATTACCCACCCAAAATTTCGTTGAGTTCGGTTCAGCCGTTTTTGTGGTACCTGGGAATAGATGCATGGACGGACAGACGGACAGACATTTGGTGAATTAATAGTAAGATATAGCAGACTAAAAGACTAAGAAGCACGAGTTTGAAAAATATGAGAAGAAAAACCTATAATGGCGCTCAGTGGCACGCCTACCTCCGCCAGGTGAACAGTTTATGTTTTGTATCCACTGATAGGTCGGATCTGGATTCGGACCTGAACCAAAATCGAATCGGCGTGTTCTTCTCACCTAACAAACTTATCTACCAAGTTTTGTCTTAATCCGTCCATAACTTTTTGAGATACCCTGCACACAAACAAACAGGAGTGAAAACATACTGCCCGTCCACCTTCAGTGGTGGAGGTAGCAAAGTAGAGCCACCAATGAACTGCCAAGTACCTATACATCAAACATCGGGCTCAGATTTTCACCTCCAACGTTTCGCAATCGACTCTATTGAGATGCCGTCTCGTTTGAGCGATTTCGTTTTTTACTGACAATCTCAGTCCGTGCTGCTCAGCTCCTTGCAAGATGGATGTGTCGCCCGAAGCACTGTGCATTCCTGGGTGGCAGACTCTGATAATGCTGCAACGTTTTTCAACAAAGAACTGTCTGATGTTTCAAACCGCAACTCCAAGAAGCAGTTTGAGATAATCCAAAGGTTGACACCTTCGACACCTGTTGTCAACAAACTCTTCAGAATTGTCACCGTACGCTGATGAACAAACGTGCAATGATAATCTCACCCATTGCCCAACTCCTTTGGCATTCTTGTGCAATGAGAAAACCGATTATGCTCACTTTTTTTGAGCACCGTCTATGCTAAGCATGACTACATCTGGTAGTAGGCAATAGGATATAGTCTCGAAGTCCACATGGTTGCAGCTCACTACCTGTTTGCACCGCTTTCTGGAAATGTGTTCCATTCCAATTGTGTCGAGAGTTTCTACCGGTTGCATCGTTGCTAGACATAACTTTGCTGCAAGAAGTACACCGAATTATTTGTTGGTGCTTTCCCAGCAGGTTGGGAAATGTTTCCATGTAGTTACCATATTACAATGCGGAAGCTCCACTTGAACCAACTTGCAACCCGGAAAGAAGAATTACTTTTACTTTTAGTTATTTATTTATTTATTTATTTTGAATAATTACTTTCGTACAAATGAATTGGTTGTGATATGACATTTTGTACTGTATGCAAACTGATTTCTTAGGCACAGTCCATCTAGGAATCACTAACGGTTTTGGATACCTATGTAGAACAAGGCTGATCCTGAAAACATACCTTTCTCCAAGAAACAAAACAACAGCCATAAACCAACTCGCAATACCAGTCGGTTTTCCGGTACAGCTGCGGACAATTGGTAATTTATAAACCGGATATAAAAACGAGGAAACTCCTCACCATCCACAAAATGCTCTCCAAAAAAACAATTCATCCCGAGAATGTGTACCTGCCATGACGAGAAGGAGGTAGCGGCCTGATGGAACTCGACCAAGTCCACAAAAAATGATATCTGTAGGATTGGCCAAGTCTGTGAAAAGTTCAACAGACTAGCGATTCCAGTTTGTACGCAAACACGAAGACGACAAGCCAGATAAGGTATCCCTAACCCACCTAGCAAAACTTCCTCTCTATCAATTTGAAGCTTCGTAAACGATTAGATAGACCATCTACAGGCCCATCCAGTTATTCAAGTGTGAGAAACCATATTGTAAATATCCACATGTACTGTTTGCAACTTGTTGTTTGTGCTTGACACCAACTCCAGCGAGACCCTCAAACTCAAGCGGGGGTGCCAAATCTCAGCTCAGGCCGCCCATGGGCTTGGCACTCTGAGAATCTGCACAGGATATATTTGATGAGGTTCACAATCCCCGCCAAACTTAACAAACAAAAACAGTCCACGCTTCCAAAAAATTGCTTCCGTCCTCTACTTGCACACAAAAATATAAGGAATAATAAGGAAGACTCGTATACGTTGCACACAAAAAGATGCCTTTTGTAATTGGAATGAAGACCGATTATTGCTTTATCTTTTAAGGTGGATTTTTTGAGCATCTTCAAAATACACTTTCACTGTTTATAGATCAATAAATTATTCCCCTGAAAATGAATGTTTTCCGACAGCTGCCAGAAATGCACCGCCATGGAATGTATATCACGCCACCTACCTTCCATGAGCACCTGACACTCAGGGTGAACACATTTCTCTCTTCCCAATGGGTGAAAGTGTTCTATCTATCAAAACACTCGTCTCGCAATCGGTCGTCGAATCGGCCATGCTTGGCCTAAATGCATAACCTAAAAGACCCGCGTTATGACATGAGATTGGGAGCAGGTGTATGAGTAAGAATATTCCTCTGGACAAATTGCTCGCAGGCCAGCTTTGAAATATTCGCGGTTTTGATGGTGAAAGATTGGCCGTTTCGATGGCATCTATCGATGAGCATGAAATGATTTTTGTGAAAGTCATGAAAATGGGATTGCCATTGCCTGGTCTCCTCACCTCTGAGATGTTTAGTTCTGGGTTTGGTTCCATTGGCTGAATGAAAGTAAAACGGATGTTCTGCTGGTTGGGCTGGCACGATAGCCTAGAGGTGCCAACCCCATCCTCCCCCTCGCCCAGTGTCCCTCAACCCTCGGCTTGTGTGCACTCGCCCATAAGCTGTCTAGTCTGTGTTCGAATCTTGATCCAGCTGAATACGTCATCCTCATGTTTCACAGCAATGGCGAGACATGAATGTGTGTGCCGTTCCTTCAATGAACGTTAAACCGGGCGTTCCTTCTGCTGCCATTTGTTGCTGGACTCCAAAGACCATGTGGTTTCCTTCGCCAATAGTGTCCGAGCTATCGTCTGGCACCATCAATAAATCACAAAATTCTTGTTCTAACCTAATCGGTCGAACATCAGACATGGCCAGCCAGGTCCGAAGAGACTTTGACCAAACTTTCCACGCCCCGACCCCATGACAAGGTGGGAATAATTGTCGTCGTGAAAAAGCAACATGTCCTGCTAATTGTTACGCTGACGCATGTGAAAAATCGCATCATCCCTTCAGATATCATTATTACCGAGTTTTAACCAATCACATTTGGATGATGATGAGAGCAGGGGCCTGCGTCTGCACATTCGAGAGTACACAAGTCCATGCTTGTGGAATGAATTTTGTTTTGCCCCCTTTCCTATGGAATGAATTTTGTTTTGCCCCCTTTCCTATGGAATGAATTTTGTTTTGCCCCCTTTCCTGTGGAATGAATTTTGTTTTGCCCCCTTTCCTATGGAATGAATTTTGTTTTGTCCCCTGTCCTGTGGAATGAATTTTGTTTTGCCCCTTTTCCTGTGGAATGAATTTTGTTTTGCCCCCTTTCCTATGGAATTAATTTTGTTTTGCCCCCTTTCCTATGGAATGAATTTTGTTTTGCCCCCTTTCCTGTGGAATGAATTTTGTTTTGCCCCTTTTCCTGTGGAATGAATTTTGTTTTGCCCCTTTTCCTGTGGAATGAATTTTGTTTTGCCCCCTTTCCTATGGAATGAATTTTGTTTTGCCCCCTTTCCTGTGGAATGAATTTTGTTTTGCCCCCTTTCCTGTGGAATGAATTTTGTTTTTCCGCCTATCCTATGGAATGAATTTTGTTTTGCCGCCTATCCTATGGAATGAATTTTGTTTTGCCCCCATTCCTGTGGAATGAATTTGGTTTTGCCCCTTTTCCTGTGGAATGAATTTTGTTTTGCCCCTTTTCCTGTGGAATGAATTTTGTTTTGCCCCCTTTCCTGTGGAATGGATTTTGTTTTGCCCCCTTTCCTGTGGAATGAATTTTGTTTTGCCCCCTATCCTATGGAATGAATTTTGTTTTTCCCCCTTTCCTGTGGAATGAATTTTGTTTTGCCCCCTATCCTATGGAATGAATTTTGTTTTGCCCCCTATCCTATGGAATGAATTTTGTTTTGCCCCCTTTCCTATGGAATGAATTTTGTTTTGCCCCCTATCCTATGGAATGAATTTTGTTTTGCCCCCTATCCTATGGAATGAATTTTGTTTTGCCCCCTTTCCTATGGAATGAATTTTGTTTTGCCCCCATTCCTGTGGAATTAATTTGGTTTTGCCCCCTTTCCTGTGGAATGAATTTTGTTTTGCCCCCTATCCTATGGAATGAATTTTGTTTTTCCCCCTTTCCTGTGGAATTTTTCTTCTTTGTCTTTATCTCGAATCCCTTTCCATCCCAGCTGGATAAGTTATCACATGCAAAGGATTGCGGACGTCTACGCATAGGAATGTGCCAGAGAATGTTTGCATCTACGCAGACTCAAACCTCCATGTGATTTCCAAATAATCACGTTTGGTTTGACTCTTATCCTCGCACAAATGTTGGATGTGATTTCGTAACTGCTCTGCTACACTTGAGAGTTGGCAATGCTAACCCATTACCACTGCAAGCCGTCTTTCTTTGATTCGCCCCCTGGTTGTTGATACAGTTGCGTCAACTTTCAGCATCCTCCGAGCTGTGAATGTGCTGGATATAACATGCTGCGTGCAAATGAGCCAAAGTTTTTATTACTATTATTTATTTATTTTCTAAATGGAATGGAAGTTCAGAAAATGGAAGTTCAGACGAATAGCTCGATTTTTTTTTTCTGTGCTCTATTATGAATTGTCCAGTGCCGAGTTGCATCGTCAAACAGAGTTAAACTTATTTGAATAAACTTCTCTCTGTTGCAATATAAGCAGGCGGAGCTGCGTTCCTTTAGACGGGAATACCGCTGCTTGTCCTTTCTGCATTTAGGTTGTGGAAGTTCGAATTATTACCATGGTATCTTTCAAAAAGTGTAGGCCATCAGTAACCGGAGAAAATTTCCTATTTGTTGTTAACTGTATAATTAGCACTACCTGCAATGGATAGGAGGGAGTCTTGTGATGTACAAAGGCATGGGAAGAGATGGATGGGTCACATGGACTTTTTCTCATGCCTTGATAAACTTCTATTGACTTGTAATTTATAGATAGACTGTCCAACTTGGGAATCATATTTGTATACGTGAATAGAAAATATTTTTACATATGGATGGATGGACGTACGGAATTGGTTGCATCGCATGAAACACGCCAACAACCTGGTGAATTTGTTTGCAGTGCAGAAGTTGTTGCTCGGACAACACATACACTCGAAGCAGTGTATCCTGGTGTCAGAATGTATCCAAAAATATAGGATCAATTGCTGCTTGCGGTTTATGCAGGATTTTGGAACGTGTTCATGGTGTGGGCAACAAATTGCCTACTCTTTGTGAAAGACACCGTTGATCTATATAGCATCTGCCAACAACAGTGAACTACCTTTGGAGGCCATTATTCCCTGCAGGGCAGGGATTGGCCTTTTTTGGGCACCGTGGCCCCCTTTTTGAAGCAATGTTTTATGGCCGGATGCCCTTCCTGCCGCCAACCCTATTGGTCGCCTCTTGTGACACACAGGGAATTATCAGTGAACTGGTACTCAATTTGCCGACATCGGAAGGATGACAGGCTGAGTCAACCCATCTGGCGTTAATTCAGCGATCAATCAGGATTCGAACCCAGGATCCGAGGATCCCAAGCTGGCACCCTAACCGCTAAGGAACCCAGGATCCCAGGATCCCAAGCCGCACCCTAACCGCTAAGGAACCCAGGATCCCAGAATCCCAAGCCGGCACCCTAACCGCTAAGGAACCCAGGTTCCCAGGATCCCAAGCCGCACCCTAACCGCTAAGGAACCCAGGATCCCAGGATCCCAAGCCACACCCTAACCGCTAAGGAACCCAGGATCCCAGGATCCCAAGCCGCACCCTAACCGCTAAGGAACCCAGGATCCCAGAATCCCAAGCCGGCACCCTAACCGCTAAGGAACCCAGGATCCCAGGATCCCAAGCCGCACCCTAACCGCTAAGGATCCCAGGATCCCAAGCCGCACCCTAACCGCTAAGGAACCCAGGATCCCAGGATCCCAAGCCGCACCCTAACCGCTAAGGAACCCAGGATCCCAGGATCCCAAGCCGCACCCTAACCGCTAAGCCAACACCAAACTTACTGCCAACAACCAGTGCTGTCGGTTTATAGCTGGTCCAACCAAATTTTAACC
This sequence comes from Myxine glutinosa, assembly GCF_964187855.1. Lineage (NCBI taxonomy): Eukaryota > Metazoa > Chordata > Myxini > Myxiniformes > Myxinidae > Myxine > Myxine glutinosa. Next base: position 170,603,386 of record NC_136267.1, on the reverse strand, counting down.
CAGACGAGTCTGCTCGTTTGCCTGCCTCTAGGCTCACCTGCAAGTGTCGTGTAGAAAGCTATAGCAGTCGGGAGGACGGATGGAAGTTTGATCTCCAACCTTTTAATTGTGACAAACGGTACATACATTTCCAGCAATCTTCACAAATATGGCAGGTTTGCCTCCAAGTTCCTTCTTCGGGCCGCGTTGCCTTTGATGTGCAGCTAGATTGATGAAAATCAAGCTACTGTGAGTACACAAATCACATGGAAAAATCAAATCCAGTACCGAGGTTCACAGCAGGAAATGGCGTAATTGAAGTCATTATTGTTTTTTATATTTGTGCAAAGGATTTCGCAAACCATTGCCAAACAGTAGGATGATTGGGTTACCCTTCATTACTTTTGGCCCATTGATTAGAGTTAATGATCTAGGTTTATTTTAAAATGATGAAATGTTTGTTCTGCTCTCACTTGGGGAATAATACCATTCCCTTTATCCATAATTCTGTGTTAAACAGGGTGCTGTATTTCTTTCTGACTTGTTCATTGCACAAAATCGTTCTGATCTGTGGCGCCATCATTATCTATGTTATAAAAGGAGCTGTGTCTGTCTGTTTGCTGTGCCATAACTTTAGAATGGATAGTTTTAAATGAAACCAATGTGACGCAAAAAATGTTAATTTTTTTTAAAAAGAGGGAAGATTTGTGTATTGGCACATGTGGCGAAACTGCAAACGCGAACTTGCGACCTCTCCTCTCTCTCTCGCTCTCTCTCTCGCTCTCTCTCTCGGTCTCTCTCTCTCGATCTCTCTCTCTGTCGGTCTCTCTCTCTCTCTCTCTCGGTCTCTCTCCCCGTCTCTGTCTCTCCCCGTCTGTGTCTCTCTCTCTCCCCGTCTACCTCGCCGTCTACCTCATCTACCTCGTCTACCTCGTCTACCTCGTCTACCTCTGTCTCTCTCTCTCTCCCCGTCTACCTCGCCCCATTTCTATATCTGTCTCTCTCTCCCCGTCTACCTCGCCCCGTCTTTCTCTCTCTCTCTCTCTCTCTCTCTCTCTCTCTCTCTCTCTCTCTCTCTCTCTCTCTCTCTCTCTCTCTCTCTCTCTCTCTCCCCGTCTACCTCGCCCCATCTCTGTATCTGTCTCTCTCTCCCCGTCTACCTCGCCCCGTCTTTCTCTCTCTCTCTCTCTCTCTCTCTCTCTCTCTCTCTCTCTGTCTCTGTCTCTGTCTCTGTCTCTCTCTGTCTACCTCGCGCCGTCTCTGTCTCTCTCTCTCTGTCTGTCCACCTTGCCCCGTCTCTGTCTCACCCCGTCTTTCTGTCCGTCTCACCCCGTCTTTCTGTCTGTCTCACCCCGTCTTTCTGTCTGTCTCACCCCGTCTTTCTGTCTGTCTCACCCCGTCTTTCTGTCTGTCTCACCCCGTCTTTCTGTCTGTCTCACCCCGTCTCACTTTCTCTCTCTCTCTGTCTGTCTGCCTCGCCCCATCTCTCTCTGTCTCACCCCGTCTTTCGGTCTGTCTCACCCCGTCTTTCGGTCTGTCTCACCCTGTATTTCTGTCTGTCTCACCCTGTATTTCTGTCTGTCTCACCCTGTATTTCTGTCTGTCTCACCCTGTATTTCTGTCTGTCTCACCCCGTCTTTCTGTTTGTCTCACCCCGTCTTTCTGTCTGTCTCACCCCCTCTCTCTGTCTCACCCCCTCTCTCTGTCTCACCCCCTCTCTCTGTCTCACCCCCTCTCTCTGTCTCACCCCCTCTCTCTGTCTCACCCCCTGTCTCTGTCTCACCCCCTCTCTCTGTCTCACTCCCTCTTCCACTCCCCTCTTAATACTACCGTCAGCAAAACAAGTGTACAGCTAATCCCGTATATACACCACTTCATTAAATTTTTTCCCATTAACTACTTAAAGTGAATTGAGCCCCTCTGGGTACATTCTCGTTGCGTTTAGTAGGGTATTCAGGGCTCACATTAAGTAGTCAACAAGTCAACAATATATATATATAAATTAATTATTAATTTTTTTTTTAAAGCATTTACGCAAAGATTGGTATTCCCATGAGCAATGTGACGGAATCTTATATGCTAGTGATGTATAACACGATCGTCGATATTACATGGCGTACAAGACAGAGCTTCGTCAGGGTGTACAGATTGCCGTAGATCTGAGAACGGATGCGGACTCACCCACTCACTCACTGACCCACGGCACCATTGCAGTAGCTTTTCACTTCAGGGCTGTGTGAGGCTAATAAGTCACACAATACATACATCACCACATCTAAATATAGCATGAAAAAATATGTTGGTAATGGGTCATGTATAGCAGAAGTTAAACTGTATAATCATTGTTATTAATAAATATATATGTGAACTAGCAGGACACCCTTCACACACTGATGAACACTCATTCTATGCAGTACAGATAAGAAAAGTATGGGTCTTGGCAACACTCAGATGGACAGATGATCCACAGGGAGAAGAGAATACACGAATTATATAAACATGGGATTAATCATCTCAAACTCGCACATAATGCACAGTCAACGTAAATAATCAATTTATGTTTAATAAATGAAAGGCAAAAATTTGATGGTTTAGCAATTTGAGTTTATAAATACTTTGCATAAAATTTTTTTAGCAATTTATTTTTTGCACAACTTACTTGGATAACCATGTATTTAAGCCATAAATAACACTTAATGTGAGACGCCCCAAACTCTCACTTTGTCCCTTCTTAACCGGTTGGATAATCGTCCAATGTGTTTATGTGGTCAGCATTTGGGCCTCGTAGTTTCTGGAGCTCCTTGGCCTTGACATCAGCTCTGACCTGTGTTGGCAAGATCATATCTCCAAACTGACCTTTATAGCTGACTGCCACATTTGAATTCCCTGTAGAGTCAAGTTCTTCCTCTGCTGTATCCTACTTATAATGGGGAACAAGGCCTTTGTCTTTATCTCAAGGACCATGGAATAATTGGAATATGGCTGTCATTATGGAATCGAGCGGCTGCTCCCATCCTGCCTCCCTTGAAGCCATTGAGTCTGGACCATTGAAGCCATTGAGTCTGGACCATTGAAGCCATTGAGTCTGGACCATTGAAGCCATTGACCATCCATGTCATTAGCATCTCGTAACAGAAGGCTGATTCTCAGGTCTTTATGCTTATTATTAACGCGTCCACTGCACAGCAGGAGACGAGTTTTGTAATCACTTCTGTGTGTCTGTGTGTCTGTGTGTGTGTCTGTGCGTCTGTCTGTGTGTCTGTGTCTATCCAGGCCGTAACTTTTTTTTTACCATTTGAGTTTTGTCATCAAATTTTCACCAAAGCTTTATTATGATAATACGAAGGCAAATTAATAATTTGGTCAAAAGGTCAAAGGTCAGCGTCACTAAAATCATCAATTTTCATCAAATTGACCTGAATTTTAAGTTTACCATTTGAGTTTTGTCATCAAATTTTCACCAAAGCTTTATTATGATAATACGAAGGCAAATTAATAATTTGGTCAAAAGGTCAAAGGTCAGCGTCACTAAAATCATCAATTTTCATCCAATTGACCTGAATTTTAAGTTTACCATTTGAGTTTTGTCATCAATTTTTCACCATAGCTTTATTATGATAATACGAAGGCAAATTAATAATTTGGTCAAAAGGTCAAAGGTCAGCATCACTAAAATCATCAATTTTCATCAAATTGACCTTAAATTTAAGTTTACCATTTGAGTTTTGTCATCAATTTTTCACCATAGCTTTATTATGATAATACGAAGGCAAATTAATAATTTGGTCAAAAGGTCAAAGGTCAGCATCACTAAAATCATCAATTTTCATCAAATTGACCTGAATTTTAAGTTTACCATTTGAGTTTTGTCATCAATTTTTCACCATAGCTTTATTATGATAATACGAAGGCAAATTAATAATTTGGTCAAAAGGTCAAAGGTCAGCGTCACTAAAATCATCAATTTTCATCCAATTGACCTGAAATTTAAGTTTACCATTTGAGTTTTGTCATCAATTTTTCACCATAGCTTTAGTATGATAATACGAAGGCAAATTAATAATCTGGTCAAAAGGTCAAAGGTCAGCGTCACTAAAATCATCAATTTTCATCCATTTGACCTGAAATTTAAGTTTACCATTTGAGTTTTGTCATCAAATTTTCACCAAAGCTTTATTATGATAATACGAAGGCAAATTAATAATTTGGTCAAAAGGTCAAAGGTCAGCATCACTAAAATCATCAATTTTCATCAAATTGACCTGAAATTTAAGTTTACCATTTGAGTTTTGTCATCAAATTTTCACCAAAGCTTTATTATGATAATACGAAGGCAAATTAATAATTTGGTCAAAAGGTCAAAGGTCAGCATCACTAAAATCATCAATTTTCATCCAATTGACCTGAAATTTAAGTTTACCATTTGAGTTTTGTCATCAATTTTTCACCATAGCTTTATTATGATAATACGAAGGCAAATTAATAATTTGGTCAAAAGGTCAAAGGTCAGCATCACTAAAATCATCAATTTTCATCAAATTGACCTTAAATTTAAGTTTACCATTTGAGTTTTGTCATCAATTTTTCACCAAAGCTTTATTATGATAATACGAAGGCAAATTAATAATTTGGTCAAAAGGTCAAAGGTCAGCATCACTAAAATCATCAATTTTCATCAAATTGACCTGAATTTTAAGTTTACCATTTGAGTTTTGTCATCAATTTTTCACCATAGCTTTAGTATGATAATACGAAGGCAAATTAATAATCTGGTCAAAAGGTCAAAGGTCAGCGTCACTAAAATCATCAATTTTCATCAAATTGACCTGAATTTTAAGTTTACCATTTGAGTTTTGTCATCAATTTTTCACCATAGCTTTAGTATGATAATACGAAGGCAAATTAATAATCTGGTCAAAAGGTCAAAGGTCAGCGTCACTAAAATCATCAATTTTCATCAAATTGACCTGAATTTTAAGTTTACCATTTGAGTTTTGTCATCAATTTTTCACCAAAGCTTTAGTATGATAATACGAAGGCAAATTAATAATTTGGTCAAAAGGTCAAAGGTCAGCATCACTAAAATCATCAATTTTCATCCATTTGACCTGAAATTTAAGTTTACCATTTGAGTTTTGTCATCAATTTTTCACCATAGCTTTAGTATGATAATACGAAGGCAAATTAATAATCTGGTCAAAAGGTCAAAGGTCAGCGTCACTAAAATCAATTTTCATCCATTTGACCTGAAATTTAAGTTTACCATTTGAGTTTTGTCATCAAATTTTCACCCAAAGCTTTATTATGATAATACGAAGGCAAATTAATAATTTGGTCAAAAGGTCAAAGGTCAGCGTCACATAAAAGCGTTAATTTTCATCCAATTGACCTGACATTTTTATTCACCATTTGAGTTTTGTCATCAAATTTTCAACAAAGCTTTATTATGAGAATGTGGAGATGGAAAATTAATAATTTGGTCAAAAGGCCAAAGGTCAGCATCACATAAAATCGTTAATTTTAATCCAGTTGACCTGAAATTTAAAGAATTTGCATATCAGGTCACTGAATTGGTTCACTAATCAAAGGTAGAAATCTTTTGTGAATTTTTTTTTTTTACATAAAAAGGTTAAAGGTCAAGGTGGTTGCATAAAATCGTCAGTTTTCATCAAATTCACCTGAAATTTTAAGAATTTGCAAATTGGTTCACCAATCAAACGCTAGTAGCTGATTAATTTTTTTGGACCTAAAGCTCAAAGGTCAAATCTTCATGAAATAATCAATTTTTCTTTTGTATGTTTTTTAGACTGTTTGCGTTATTTTGAGCATTGAAGAAGAAGACAACTAAATTCAAACGGACGCGGACGTACTTTGCATTTTCAGATGCTTTCTTGTTTATCACTGAAGTCAGGTGGGAGGTTGTGCAGTCTTAGACTGGTTCCTTTCTAGTCTTGGGGCTCCCGCCCTATGAACTCTCTGTCTAAACCCTGTGTTTCACTATCTGTACGTGCTAGTCCAGTTTAGCATGATAGTAAACTGTCCATCTTTACCTGCTTATCCACAGCCACCCAGTGACCTTGATGAATTCGTTGAATACTTGCTTCGAGCTATTTGGAACGGATATGTCTCGAATTTGCCAAACAATTTCCTGTTCCTATTATATTTACATTGTGTGGAGTAATTAGATCTTGTGTAAGCAGCAGCACAATGAGAATGTAAAATGCATTTCCTTTTTCACCTACAACTGTCACTTTTATGTAGTGCTGTACATTCAATATTGAACCGCAGTAATATAATAAGATGCTTCACAATAAGCATTTGGTAATTCTACGACCTGCTGCACACGAAGTACACTGAAGGCATTTTGTGCAGATCTCTTTTGTCGTGGCATTCAATGTACTATGGTGTGACGAGATAGCACAGAGGTAGCACACACCTGCTTTGAACTGTCTAATATAGGTTCGATTCCCAGCCATACAGTAGACTGTCATCTTTGTGCTTCACAAGTGGCTACTTGCATAACTAACCCTAACTCCCAACCCCAACTCCCAACCCCAACCCCAACTCCCAACCCCAACTCCAACTCTCAACCCCAACTCGCAACCCCGACTCGCAACCCCGACTCGCAACCCCGACTCGCAACCCCGACTCCCAACCCCAACTCGCAACCCCAACTCGCAACCCCAACTCGCAACCCCAACTCGCAACTCCCAACTCCCAACTCCCAACCCCAACTCCCAACCCCAACTCCCACCCCCAACTCCCAACCCCAACTCCCAACCCCAACTCCCAACTCCCAACCCCAACTCCCAACCCCAACTCCCAACCCCAACTCCCAACTCCCAACCCCCAACCCCAACTCCCAACCCCAACTCCCAACCCCAACTCCCAACCCCAACTCCCAACCCCCAACTCCCAACCCCAACTCCCAACCCCAACTCCCAACTCCCAACTCCCAACTCCCAACTCCCAACTCCCAACCCCAACTCCCAACCCCAACTCCCACCCCCAACTCCCAACCCCAACTCCCAACCCCAACTCCCAACCCCAACTCCCAACTCCCAACCCCAACTCCCAACCCCAACTCCCAACCCCCAACCCCAACTCCCAACCCCAACTCCCAACCCCAACTCCCAACCCCAACTCCCAACCCCAACTCCCAACCCCAACCCCCAACTCCCAACCCCAACTCCCAACCCCAACTCCCAACTCCCAACTCCCAACTCCCAACTCCCAACTCCCAACTCCCAACTCCCAACTCCCAACTCCCAACCCCAACCCCAACTCCCAACCCCAACTGTGTGCTTAGTCACTTCTAGGGAGCATTGATCCAGCTGTGTTATATTCTAATACTTGCTTGTGTACATTAATAATCTTGTTACTTGTGAAAATCGAAGAATTTCATGCATATTGGTTGGTCTTGTGCGTTATTCTGTCTGTCTGTCTGTCCGTTTGTCTGTCTGTCAGTCGCCTACAGGTCGCAATTTTAAATCAAACTGCACGAAACTTCACCAAATGGTAGAGTCGGTTATAAGAAAGAAGCCTATTGATTTTGGGGTCAAAAGGTCAAAAGGTCCCGTATATACACCACAAATATAGGCCAAAGGTCACCAACTGTCAAATTTCTAAATTCCTCAATTTTTATCCGATTAACTTGAAATTTGAAGAGGACTTGCATATCTGGTCACTGAATTCAACCACCAAGTACTTTTGAGGTCAACAAAGGCCAAGTTTCTAAAATCGTCACTTTTCATCCAATTAACTTGAAATTTGAAGAGGATTTGCATATCTGGTCACTGAAATCAACCGTAACTATTTTTGAGGTCAACATAGGCCAAAAGGTCAACATAGGCCAGATTTCTAAAATCCTCAATTTTTATCCAATTAACTTTAAATTTAAAGAGGACTTGCATATCTTGTCGCTGAATTTAACCACCAAGTATTTTTGAGGTCAACTTAGGCCAAAAGGTCAACATCGGCCAAGTTTCTAAAATCGTCAATTTTCATCTGATAGACATGAAATTTTAAGAGGATTTGTATACCAGGTCACTGAATTCAACCACCAATTAATTTTGAGGTCATCATAGGCCAACAACCTATTTTAGGGATTGCGCAAGTATCGTGCTGTGCACGACATATTTATTGTTGTTTGTTTATTTATTGATCCTCCTCGCACTGTTAAACACACAAGGCTGCCAAGGCAAGTTTCTTGCCTAGGGGTGAGAATCCTGGATGGGTCACCACTCCGACAAAGGATGCTCAATTGGGTGTGCACAAAATTGAAATTGGTTCATTCAGCCGGTGATCGCTTGACTGCCATCCATAAAAGGGCAGTGTGGGATCTCCAGTGTCAATCACCTTATGCTGGCAGATGGACCACCCTGTTGAACGTCCCCCTGAGTAACGGCCCACACATTGAGGCCTCGACCTGAGTGCGAAATTCCAGAATGCCGCTTTATATCTGGACCGAGATTCAAACCCAGGCTGGACAACTCAGATGAGTGTGCGTATTGCTCGGCTAAACTGCGAGCCCCTGTAGTAAACTAATTTATCATGTATAATGCTATTACAACAAGCATTCTGAGTATTGCGCTGCAATACATTTCCCCTACCAAAGTTCAAAGTGCCATAACTTTGTCAAAAATGATCGAATATGCAAATTTATGCACGGTTGATGCTGGTTTTCAAACTTGATCTGAGGTATGCTGAGACACGTGTGTCACGCCTCGCCTCGTTGATGAGCCCGCAAGGTCGCTCCGTGGAGCGGCCTGCACGTATTGCACTGTGTGAATTATATAATTACCAACTCACGGTCTGAGGTACGAGCAATTCAAGAGATATCCATTTTTTTTTTTTCATTCAATTAACAATATCTGCCAAACGACGTGCCCTATCACAAATTCCAATGGACATTTTAGTAGACTGACATGCTGAACAGATCTGTGAAGTTTCCCCTCGATTGGATCAAAAATGAGGGAGGGGCTCGGTTTTAAAGGTTCATGCGTAAAAACGTCATAACTCTGAAACCATGTGATGCATGACGTCATGCTCGCTGAATTTTTTGTTCGTCATGGGTATGCGATTCTGCCTGCAAAGTTTGGCCTCGATATGTTCAGCCGTTGCAGAGAAAAAGGGGTTTTCGTGTTTTCACGAAAAACAATATGGCGGCCGAACCACGTGACATGTGACGTCATAATTACCATTAAAATATTCTACCGACCGAGTCCCTCCTACGGTGAAAATTTGATCTCAATCGGTCCTATTATTGCAGAGAAAATCTTTTTTAAAGGAAATTAAAACTTCAAATGGCACCGAGTTAAGGATCATCAGAATTATCAGAATTACCAACGTTCAAAGTGCCATAACTTTGTCAAAAATGATCGAAACGTTGTGAAGTTCGAACCTAATCTGTAACTTAGTATGAGGAAACCATGTGCCCAGTTTGAAATTATTAGCATTAAGAGTTTAGAAAAAAAGTCTGGAAAACTGTTCTTTGCGTGACGGACTGACGGACTGACGGACTGACGGACTGACTGACTGACTGACTGACTGACGGACTGACTGACTGACTGACGGACTGACTGACGGACTGACTGACTGACTGACTGACTGACGGACTGACTGACGGACTGACGGACTGAGGGACGGCGTGCAAACCTATAGTCCCCTCCGGTGTACACCGGTAGGGGACTAATAACCGAATGAGTGTGTTTGGGCCACGCAATCTTTTTCATTTAAAATTAATTATTGTACAACCTAAAGATATGGACACACACAGATTAATCAACGTGATCTATGTACTCAGGGGATGTACCCAATAAATATCAATATTAATTTGTGTAAAAGAGACTTGCACACATATATGAATTTGAAATGACCATCTTTTTTCTCCTGAATTTGATGTCATACGTTTCACAAGATAATTTTTTTGAATTACATGATGAGCCGTGCGAGTTTCAATTCATCGTCGAACTTCTCTCATCCTTCACTACACCGGAGTCGCAGTTTAATATATTTTACGATTTGGTTCAAAGCAACTTGTTTATGTCACAACCCAAGATAAATTTATCACTGTACTTATAAGGACAGGTTCTTTATTGCAGTGTTAATATTAAACAAGTATGTGCTTTGCTATGCGAAACACATGTAGCAATGACATTGGACAAGGAGCACTTCAGGTGAGATATTTCTCTGTTTATTGGACTTTGGCATTGACTAAGCTTCACTTTATCATTACCTTGTCATTTCACAGACGACCTCAAGGCCTATTTTATAATCCAGAGCCAAGGGCTCCTGAAAACGGATGATGTTTACTCGATGTACTGTTTACATGCAAAGAGTTACTGCAGCGCTTTGGTCTTGTATTAAATCTGTTGGTCTGTTACAACTCAGTTGATGAACTGCCACAGACATGCATGACAGAGTGGCGTCAATAAGTGACTTGGGATTGTTCTGAACATGGGCTGTTGTTTATCCATCAGGATGTATGCATTCGATTTGTTAAATTTTGCTTGCGTACAATATTGACAACTGCAAGAAAGCCATCAAAAGGCCATCTATGTATATTTTTATTTATTATTTACGATAATGATAAAGATGATAATTACATGATATATATATATATATATAAATGTATGTCTGTGCAGTGTCTGTTTTATGTTGTGTTGTCTTGTCTTGTCTTGTCACTGAACTACTCCCTCAAACTTTTGTGAAATCGTACCAAACTTCTGGAATGCACATATCTCTCCCGTCGTTATGTCCTAAGGGTATTTTTTTGGAAAAATCTTTCAAACTCACCAAAAATCTTTGGTGAGTTTCTTTTATGCTTCGGTGATTTCTTTGTTAAAAGAACCATGTCACTGATTGTCTTTCACAGCAAGAAGTCAATAACAGGATAATATCACAGGTGGCATGACAAAATGTAAGGACAGGTACATTTGACGATTGGCTTCACAATCGTGTATATAAGGGTTGTTGCATTCTGTATTAGTGGAAAACAACTGCTGCACATCAACAAAAGTTATTGCTGCTTCCTCTGGAGATGGTCCGTCAACTCGACAATGCTGTTTGTCATGGAGTGGTGGCTTTACGAAATTCTGGCATGAAACAGCGTGCTATTGCTCGGCAGTATGGCATCATTCAAGGTCAGGTGTCAAAGATCCTGAAATGAAATGCTCAGAGGGGTGTCCCTACTCCAATACCAAGGCCAGGACATCCCCGCAGAACCACAAGGAGAGATGATCGCCAGCTGCATCGGTTAGTCTGCAATGGCCGTACCAAGTCAGCTAATCGGCTTCGGGCTGAGTGGCAGCAACGGTCAAATGTGCCTGTATCCAGAAGGCTAGTCAACCAACGACTGGTTCAAGCAGGCTATCGTGCCAGGCGTCCCCTGAGAAAGCCGCGCCTGACCAGACAACACCGCCAGCGTCGATTGCAGTGGGCCAAAGAGCACCGTCAATGGCAGCCAGGACACTGGCATCACGTGACCTTCAGTGACGAGTCTAGATTTCTGGTCTATCGTCAAGATGGCTGCAACCGAGTGCGCAGACAAGTGCATGAAGCCTACAACGAAGTATTGTGCAAGAGTCCAAGCTGGAGGTGGTGGTGTGACCATTTGGGCTGCTTTTCATGCAGGGGGCAAAACTGACCTGGTTGTTCTGAATGGAAACCTGAACCAGTTCAAGTACAGGGCCATTCTGGAAGAAACATTGCTTCCATATGCTTGTGCAGCATTTCGAGGAAACTTTGTCTTCCAAGATGACAATGCATGGCCTCATCGTGCTCGCATGATCCAACACTTTCTTGCTGACCGTGGTGTAGAGCATATGGAGTGGCCTGCCATGTCCCCGGATATGAATCCGATAGAGAACTTGTGGGCAGAATTAACGCGTCAAATCGACAACTTGGACCAGCAGCCGACCTCTGTGCGTGAATTGCAGCAGGCTATTTTCACTGCATGGCAAGCGATTCCTGTCCAAACCTTGGCAAATCTCGTGAACAGCATGCCTCGACGTGTACGTACTCTCCTGAATGCTCGTGGGGGTTACACGAAGTACTGGACTGTAATTTTACTGTCGGTAATCCCAGTCATAATTTAACTTTTGTTTTTGTTGAAAAAAATTTGGCTAATGTGCAAAATAAAGAGATACTTCTGGAAAATGTACAGAAGTTTAACACAGTACGTCCGTGAATTGAGTTCGATATCAGTTTACATCACTTTCAAGGATCAATTTATTTACTTCAAAATGTCAAATGTGGTTTTTGTTTCTTTTAAAGGTCACATTAACAAAACTAGAATAATTTCAACATAATTCGAATGAACTTTTGGTTCTAAGTCATCTTGAAAAGTAAGTTCACCCCCACAAAAAAAAAATCCATATTAAATGCCAAGTCTGTATATATATATATATATATATATATATATATATATATATATATATATATATATATATATATATATATATATATATATATATATATATATATATGTATGTATATATATATATATATATATATGTATGTATATATATATATATATATATATGTATGTATATATATATATATATATATATGTATGTATATATATATATATATATATATGTATGTATATATATATATATATATATATGTATGTATGTATATATATATATATATATATATGTATGTATATATATATATATATATATGTATGTATATATATATATATATATATATATATGTATGTATATATATATATATATATATATGTATGTATATATATATATATATATATATATATATATATATATATATATATATATATATATATATATATATATATATGTATATATATATATATATATATATATATGTATATATATATATGTATATATATATATGTATATATATATATGTATATATATATATATATATGTATATATATATATGTATATATATATATATATGTATATATATTATATATATGTATATATATATATATATATAGTATATATATATATATATATATATATATATATATATACATACATACATACATACTAGCTTGGCTCGCCTCGCTGCGCTCGCCTCACCACGCGTCGTTACTTAGGAACGGGCTTATATTAGCTGAGTATAATGACTGTACCTGAGTTGTGTTGTCATGATTTACACCAATCATATACAAACAATTATTTTGCACAAATTTATATTGTAGTGTTTGTGATATTACATTTTTATGACCAATTTAGGTTGAAGATTTAAGTTGAAACAGAAAACAATTAAAAAAAGAACCCCTCACCACATACATAGGGGCAGGTGCAGACTGGAAGTTTGGGGCGATTTCACCTCACCACCACATAATTTAAAACACCTCACCACCACAACATTTTAAACACCTCACCACCACACAATTTTAAACAACTCACCACCACACAATTTAAAACAACTCACCACCACATAATTTAAAACACCTCACCACCACATAATTTAAAACACCTCACCACTACATAATTTAAAACACCTCACCACCACATAATTTAAAACACCTCACCACCACATAGCTTAAAACACCTCACCACCAAGTATTTTAAAACACCTCACCACCATGTAATTCAAAACACCTCACCAACATGTAATTTAAAACACCTCACCCCCACATAATTTAAAACACCTCACCCCCACGTAATTTAAACACCTCACCACCAAGTAATTTAAAACACCTCACCACCACGTAATTCAAAAAACCTCACCACCATGCCATTCAAAACACCTCACCATCAAGTAATTCAAAACACCTCACCACCACATAATTCAAAACACCTCACCCTCACGTAATTTAAAACATCTCACCCCCACCTAATTTAAAACACCTCACCACCATGTAATTCAAAACACCTCACCACCATGTAATTCAAAACACCTCACCACCACGTAATTCAAAACACCTCACCACCACGTCATTTAAAAACTCCTCACCACCACGTAATTCAAAACACCTCACGACCACGTTATTCAAAACAACTCACCACCACGTCATTTAAAAACACCTCACGACCACGTAATTCAAAACACCTCACCACCACGTAATTCAGAACACCTCACCATCAAGTAATTCAAAACACCTCACCACCACGTAATTCAAAACAACTCACCACAACATCATTATAAACACCTCACCTTCATGTAATTATAAATACCTCACCACCACGTGATTTAAAAACACCTCACCACGTGATTCAAAACCACCACCATGTTATTAAAAACACTTCACAACCACGGAAACAAAAGTTTCAGGGAGTCGTTAAGTGACAACACAGACGCTGCCCAGATGTGTAGATATATATATAGAGTCACGTGAAAAAGTAAGTACATCCCATGTAAAGTTTTGACTTTTTCAACATATTTCAACATACAGCTATTTGATCTTCATTTCAACAATATTGATAGATAAAGGTGATATAATATAACAAATATCATGAAACATTCACATTTTGTAGTCCATTGTATAATTTAAATAAACATAAATGCAAATTTCGCATGTGGAAAAAGTAAGCACACCCCTATATTTATCACTACTTCAAATACCTAAAATTAGAATCAGGTGCACCAGCTCAGGTGGTGCATATATACTGTGTATATATATATATATATATATATATATATATATATATATATATATATATATATATATATATATATATATATATACATATATATATATATATATATATATATATATATATATATATATATATATATTTATACACTCGTATATGTGTTTATCATAAAATAATTTGAGAATTCCTTGGAAAGACAGAACAGGTCAAAATATGTTTTTAATGACCAATCCCCAATTTCCCTGCACCCACTTCTGACATTCCTTTATTTTCCCCTATTCCAAGTCATTTTTCTATGTGACTTGCAAATCTGCCTTCTCTACCACCTGCCTTAAATACCTCCTTACCTCGCAACCTTAAATGTCAAACCTTAATGAAAGGTTTTTGAAATTTCAGATCAACTAAATCTGCTGCACCACTATTATTCACCAAGCTCATGGTATCCTCAAATACTCCAGGTCTTTATCTAAGCATGGTATAACGTACGGTATGGTTATTGATATCCTCCTGTTCACTCATTAATTTCCATCGTTGTAATAGCGATAATCATGTTGGTCTTAATGCACTGCAGCTATCAGCAATAGCCCCGGTGTTTATAGAAAGCCGAGACGGTAAGGATAATTGTGAGGCTGTTTGTGGGTTTTTCCGGAATGAAGAATGGTGATTGTGTTCTGACTTGTCCAGAAAAGAATGCGTTGCAGCTACCTGTAGTGCTCGTATGATGTCATCGCCCGCACCTTACTTTTATAGTTGCAATGAACAAAGTACACCAATCTCCCCAAAAGAGTCGTACTATTGTATTTGTTTTGTTGCGGGTCTGCCCATAATTAGTTTATCACACTAAATGCAAAGATTATTTACATCACAAAATCACAAAAAGGCTGACAGGCAATACTTCTCTATTGTATTTGTTTTGTTGCGGGTCTGCCCATAATTAGTTTATCACACTAAATGCAAAGATTATTTACATCACAAAATCACAAAAAGGCTGACAGGCAATACTTCTCAATTATATATGTATATGTATTGTATATATGTATATGTATATATGTACATGTATATGTATATAATTATGTACATGTATATGTATATGTATATATGTACATGTATATGTATATATGTACATGTATATGTACATGTATATGTACATGTATATGTATATATATATATGTATATATATATATATATATATATATATATATATATATATATATATATATATATATATATATATATATATATATATATATATATATATAGTCACGTGAAAAAGTAAGTATAGTCAGGTTCACTATGTTTTTTCGTTCAAAATCATGGTAGATTAGCAAACCTATACATTTTTGGAAACGTTATTGCATCGAAAATCTGAAAATCGATGTTTGCATTTGCGTTGATACCTGTATGGCCGCCATTTTGGATTTTCAAAATGGCCGCCATAAAAATACATATTTTGCTCTATTGCTGCCTCTAATTACCCAAAAAACTTTTAAAAATATACTAAGCCTATGTTTTCAGGTACAAGGAATCCATTGGTGACATAATCAGACTTCTGACTGTAACAGTTCTTTCTTTTTTCAGGAAATATGCATCCAGGGAGCAGCCATTGATAAAAAAAAAATTCCGTTAATATATTTATTTTACATATTAACTATCTTGGTGGAGGTGTTTATGGTGGTTGTTCTTCTTGTGTATTTTCAGTGCATAACTCATCATGAGTGAAGATCCTGATGGAAGCAAGTTGTCTTTGGGCACATCCAAGGAGTCTGTAGACTGGAAACTGTGCATCATTTGCCAGGAGAAAAACACTAACAAAGGGACAGTTGTTCTAAATCTCAGGACAGAATCCTACCAGAAGTTACTGGACATAGTGGCCGACAGAGCCAGCCTACAGGATGGAGACTATGTTGCTATCCAAAGACGTCTCCAGGACTGCACAAAACAAACGATGCTCGAAGCGAAAACAACGTGGCATCGAAGCTGCTATTCTAACACCACTAATCAGATAACCTTGCAGCGCGCCAGGGAACGCTTTGAACATTCCATGTCCACAGGAAGGTATGCTGTCAAAAAACGTGGCCATAAGAGAACAAGCTCAGAAATGGAAGCAAACACACCAACCACATCAACGACATTCACACGATCTGCAACAGAACCTTTGTCGAAAGATCAATGTTTCTTCTGTCAAGTGGATGACGGCCAGCGTCTCTTCACTGTCCGAACCGGAAACTCTGGGAATGCACTTAGGCAAGCGATACAAATTACCCAAGACCCGGTGCTGATGACAAGGTTAAACAATGCAATCTCACCAAGTGATGCCCATGCAATCGATGTGAGATACCACAAGCTGTGCTGGACGAATCATGTGTTTCGTGTCCTCGGGGATGATGTCAGAAACCAAGCCAGGCCCACGACGGCAGACCTACCAATGCAGATGCCATGCTTGATTGAGTTGATCAATATTGTAGACATTCAAACTAAAAAAAAAGCGTATCTTCCTATGGATGACATTGAGACAACATACATCTCGATGCTGGGAGGTAGTGATGAGGCAGAGAAGCACACACCGACGTTGACCCGACAATGGCTGAAGGACAAGATGCTCTCAGAGTTGCCAAGTGTAACGTCTGTGAGACAGAAAGACAGACGGAAGCCTTCTGTTCTTTTTTGCCCTGAAGCCTGCGAGGAAGATATGGTCCACACGTCTATGATGCAAGACCATGCAAGTGAAATGGATAACGCAAAGATGCTCTACAAAACAGCTAAGCTAATACGCAGACGCATTACAGACTTCACTGAGGAGAAGAAGCAGATCGATACAGTCACAGTAGCAAGCACAAAAGAAGATGTTCCAACTGAGTTGTACAGCCTGATACGATGGATTTTGGTAGGACCCGAAGAAGAGCTACAGACAGAGATGAGGAGCAGGACAGTCGACCGATCAGCACTGACCATAAGTCAGAACATAATGTATGCTTTCAAGACCCGAAGGCAGGTGCAACACAAACCCAAGCAAGCACTGGACACATTCCGGACACAGTGTGTACGAGAAAATCCACAGGTTCTAGGGTTGGCACTTAGTGTTCACCATGACACCAGAAACAAGAAGTTGGTGCACCTCCTCCACGCACAGAACTATTGTGTACCTTATGGCCGTGCCCTGCTCCTGGAAACATCAATTGCCAATGCTGTTGTAGAAAATACAAGAGAGTTCAATTGCCTGTATGTACCACCGTTCCTCAAGAAAGGGTCGTTTGTGTTCTTTGCTATTGACAACACTGACTTTGCAGAGGACACAGCTGATGGGAAAGGAACCACACATGGGACAATCACTGCTGTGTATCAAAAGGCAAATGCTACTGGAGAAACCATCGCACCCAGCCTGAAACTTCGTGAGGCAAAGAACCTATCGGTTCTTCCATATCATGTTCCCATCAAGCCATGCAGCAAACCAAAGCCTGGGCCAGACAGGAGAGCGAACGAGTTTGAGGTCGACAACACAGGTGTTCCTGCATCATATGAACTGATCACCCTAGTTTGGGTCATAGCTTCTGCTCTTTCTAGAGCAAAGGAGAATGGAGAACCGAGCCAAATCCCAGGTTGGGCAGGATTCAAATCACTAGTGTCAGTTGGCCAATCTCTGACCCAAGTTGGTGCACTACCACTGCTGCCAGAAGTTGCACACGAGTGGTCTACGATGCTGACTGTGATCCTGCAAGTGTCCGAATTGAAGACGTTGGTCGTTGGTGAAGAATTCCCAACAGTGATTACATTCGACATGGCCTTGTACGAGAAGGCAGTGCAGGTGCTGGATGCAAGACTTGATCTGAAAGGAGCAGTTGTCCCCAGACTGGGTGAGTTACATACTGTGATGGCTGCGCTGAGAGCTCGAGGAACCTCCATAGAAAACTCCGGGATAGATGATGCATGGATTGAGGCTGATGTATACGGCTCTGCCACAACGAGACAGATCCGCAAGTGCGCCCACTACAAGAGAACCCTTCGGGCACACATCCATACTTACATGGCTCTATATGAACTTGTCCTGGAACAATTCTTCACAGAGAAGCCCAACCTTAAAGCCATCTGCTTGAAACCAGCAGATCAGGTCCACGAAGCTTGTGCAAAATCAGCAGCTGACAGAAGCACGAGTCCAGAAATCGTGACTATGGCCAAGGTCGAGCTACTGCACACACTCACCAACGAAGATGTCATTCAACAGCTGAAAACGTGGGAAGCACAGAAATCTTCAAACGCGATGTTCAAGTCCTTGATGAACTACATCCATCGAGTTGAAAACATCTTGTACTTTGTCGAGGCATCCAGGAGTTCAGATCTCGTTCTCCACCTGCAAGCAGGGGAGGCACTAACCAAGCTATTCTTTGCCATGGATCGAATAAAATACAAGCGTCTCTGGCCACGGTACATCGTAGACATGCATGAGTTGAAGACAAGTCATCCAAGAACCTGGCGTGAACTTCAAGACGGGAACATATCTGTCACCAAGAGTGTCATCCCATTTGTCTCTATTGGAGCAGATCACGCATGCGAACAACTCAACAGGATGATGAAGATCCACTCTGGGTTAATTGGCATTTCCAATAATGCCAACGCTCATCAACAGTTCTTCTTGGCCACACCAGAGATGTCACGTCTTTCAGGAGAATTCAAAGAGCAATTCGATGTTGCTGTCGACAAGCCACAAGAGCATCATCATTTACAACCAAGTGCCGTCAAGAAAGAGCATGAAAACGTTGACCGGATAAAGGCTGCCATACTGAGTCATGGCAATCCATTCGCTGCTGAAGGTGACCAGCTCTACAACTTCATCACACAGGCATATGTTCCACAAGAGTATGTCCCACAGATTCTGAATATCGACGACACCGGCCAGAAGCTCTATGTGGATTACGTTGCAGAACGCATCAATGGAGATGTCAGTTTGTGGGCACCAGTCAAGAAGCAGAATAACAAAATGTACATGTCAGGAAACAAAAAGCAAACAGTCAAGATCCGTGACCAGTCAGTCGATCTGAAAGAAACGAAAGACCTGTATGGTCGGTTGACGGTACTAGCCACATCAAGCCGTGACATCGATCAGAAGAATGCGATTGGGAACTATGAGTTCACTCTTACCCCCAGAGCACTGTTTGCACCTGATGGCTCGATCCTTCCATGCAGTGATAAGTCAAAGCTGATCCATAGCCTCGAGAACTTCAGTAAAACGAATGAAAATCATACTGATGCACAAGCAGCAGAATCAACAGAACAGACTGATGATATTGCCGATGCAGTAACTCCATTTCCAGGACCATCTACGAGTCAGAGAATCGCTGTTGTTGATGGAATGGTGCTCGTCCAGAAGATGACAACGAAACCAGCGACAATCACCACAGTCAAAGATCTCGGCCAGCATTTCAATGACCGCCTCATGACCTTGACAGCAGGATCCGATGAGATTATCCTGGTCTTCGACACATACAAGGCAGACTCCTTAAAACAAAAAACCAGAGAAAAACGACGACAAGGCAAAGACCCTGTTCAATACCAGATTCAGATTGCGGATGATACAAACATCAAACATCTACCAATGGGCCGCTTCCTGTCTCATGAAAAGACCAAAGCTGATCTAACAGTGTACCTTGCTGAGGCAACACTCAAGTATAATGCAAACTCTCCAAAGTTAATCATCACGTCAGCAGCAGACCACACTAGAAGCAACCGGAGCATGCAGTTTGACCCAAACAACCATGAGGAAGCTGACACACTGATGATCAGCTTAGCAGCGGCAGCATCACAACGTTGTCCCGAAGCACAGTTAGTCTTCTTCACCTCGGATACAGACGTCCTGGTTCTAGCTATTGCAGCCTATGACAAGCTCTGCAAAAACACATCGATGACGATGGTATCAGGAACCGTGGAGGTAGGGCCAATGTGGAGAGCGCTAGGAAGAGAAAAGGCAACAGCATTACCTATATTCCACGCATTTACTGGAGCAGACAATGTTGGTCGATTCTCAGGAGTGGGTAAAACGAAGTGGTTTCAACACTACATCAAGGCTGAAAGGGACGTAGTCAGAGCACTGATGAAACTACCGGAGGATGGTGACCTAACGCATGAGGTATTAGAAACATTGGCCAGCTTTGTATGCTTAGCGTATTGCCCAAAAGGTATTCAGATCGCAAGTATTCCTGACCTAAGATGGCATCTGTTTTGTAAACATCTGGCAGACAGTAACAAGTTGCCTCCAACAACTGGTGCACTTGAGGAGCACATTGAACGTGTGCGAGTACAGAGTAGAGTTTGGTGCCAAGCCACTGTCATGTGGCAACAGCTGTTTGACCCACTCAAACATGGCTACCATCAGGACGAGAAAGGCCATATACTCCCTATCACCACCAAGGTTCTACCAGCTCCACAGGCCATTGTCGAGTTAGTCAGATGTCAATGTAAAGCCAATTGCTCAACCCAGCAGTGCTCATGCAGAAGAAATGACTTAACTTGCACCGACCTTTGCTTGTGTGGAATGGACTGTGAAAACGATGCGGACTATATTGTCGGATACGACACACAGGACAGTGATGACGAACTCTAAATGGCATATTCTGTAATCGTGTATGTTTGATGCCATTGACTGCCTGTGTATATTTTGTCATTGACTGCCTGTGTAGATGTGAAGTTATACTGACTGCATGTGTATATATGATTTTGCTGACTGCCTGTGTATGTTTGGTGATATGAATTATTGTGACACATTTTGATGTTATTAACTGCCTGTATAAAATGATAACATGTATTTGATTATGCAACTTATCGCGAATATAAAGACGGTATTTTGCAATTCAAAACCTTTGATTCGTGTCTTACCATTCCCCATAGCACTAATTTGATACTTTCATTTGATTCCTTGTCCCTGAAAATATAGGTTTAGTATATTTTTAAAAGTTTGTAGGGTAATTAGAGGCAGAAATAGAACAAAATATGTATTTTACAGTGGCCATTTTGAAAATCCAAAATGGCCGCCATACAGGTATCTCTCCAAATGTAAACATTGATTTTTGTTTCCTTATGCTATAGCCTTTCCAAAAATGTATAGGTTTGCTAATCTACCATGATTTTGAACGAAATATAATTTATTGACAAAGTGAACCTGACTAGTACACCCCATGTAAAGTTTTGACTTTTTCAACATATTTCAACATACAGCTATTTGATCTTCATTTCAACAATATTGACAGATAAAGGTGATATAATATAACAAATATCATGGAGCATTTACATTTTGTGGTCCATTGTATAATTTAAATAAACATAAATGCAAATTTCGCATGTGGAAAAAGTAAGTACACCCCTACATTTATCACTACTTCAAATACCTAAAATTAGAATCAGGTGCACCAGCTCAGGTGCAAATGATTAGAACATCGTTCGAGAGGATCTTGGAGGAACCTGTCTTATTTAAACCTCAGACATTTAGTTTGGTTTGCTCTTTGTTGTTGAAGTGTGTGGCGTCACCATGCCTAGATCAAAAGAGCTCTCTGAGGCCTACAGAAAGAAGATTATGGATGCCCACGAGTCTGGAAAGGGATTTAAAAAGATCTCCAAACAATTTTAAATCAATCATTCGACTGTCAGGAAGATCATCTACAAGTGGAGAAGATTCCAAACAACTGCCAACTTGTTCAGGCCAGGCCACCCCAGCAAGTTCAGCCCGAGAGCAGACCGCAAGGTGCTGAAAGAAGTCTCTAAGAACCCAAGAATGTCATCACGGGACCTACAGGTAGCTCTTGCCACTGTTAATGTCAACGTGCATGAGTCCACCATTAGATAGAGGCTGCACAAATTTGATCTACATGGGAGGTGTGCCAGGAGGAAACCTTTGCTGTCCAGAAAGAACATCAGAGCAAGACTAAAGTTTGCCAATGAACACCTAGGCAAAGACCAGCACTTCTGGAACAATGTGCTCTGGACAGATTAGTCAAAGGTAGAGCTATTTGGCCACAGTACCAGAAGACATGTTTGGTGAAAACCAAAGACACCATTTGACCACAAGAACCTGATACCCACTGTAAAGCATGGTGGTGGAAATATTATGGTTTGGGGCAGCTTTGCTGCATCAGGGCCTGGGCAGCTCACCATCATAGAATCCACTATGAATTCTTCATTGTACCAGAGGGTGCTTTGGATAATGTGAGGCCATCTGTCGGAAAGTTGAAGCTCAACCGAAGGTGGACCTTGCAACACGACAATGACCCTAAACATACCAGTAAATCCACCAAGGAATGGCTGAAAAGAAAGAAATGGGTGGTTCTAGAATGACCAAGTCAAAGCCTGGATCTAAATCCCATCGAGATGTTGTGGGGGGATTTGAAACGAGCTGTGCATGCAAGAAACCCCTCAAACATCGCACAGCTGAAAGAATTCTGCATGGAGGAGTGGGCAAAATTTCTCCCAGTCGATGTCAGAGACTGGTAGACAGTTATAAGAAATGCCGACTTGAGGTTGTTTCTGCCAAAGGGGGCAATACCACCTATTAGAGCCAAGGGTGTACTTACTTTTTCCACATGCGTAATTTGCATTTATGTTTATTTAAATTATACAATGGACTACAAAATGCAAATGTTTCATGATATTTGTTTTATTATATCACCTTTATCTATCAATATTGTTGAAATGAAGATCAAATAGCCGTATGTTGAAATATGTTGAAAAAGTCAAAACTTTACAAAACTTTACTTACTTTTTCACATGACTGTATATATATATATATATATATATATATATATATATATATACTAGCTTGGCTCAGCTCGCGTGTCGATACTGAGGAACGGGCTTATTTTAACTGAGGCTAATGACTGTACCTGAGTTGCTGTGTTGTCATGATTTTCACCAATCATAATACAAACAATTACTTTGCACAAATGTATTTGTTGTGTTTGTGATATTCCATTTTTATAGGCAATTTAGGTTGAAGATTTAGGTTGAATGTTTTTTTTTCAAGAAAGAACCCCTCTGCACATACATAGGGGAGGGGTAGGTGCAGACTGGAAGTTTGGGACGATTACACCTCACCACCACGTAATTCAAAACACCTCACCACCAAGTAATTCAAAACACCTCACCACCAAGTAATTCAAAACACCTCACCACCACGTAATTCAAAACACCTCACCACCACGTAATTCAAAACACCTCACCACCAAGTAATTCAAAACACCTCACCACCAAGTAATTCAAAACACCTCACCACCACGTAATTCAAAACACCTCACCACCAAGTAATTCAAAACACCTCACCACCACGTAATTCAAAACACCTCACCACAACGTAATTCAAAACACCTCACCACCAAGTAATTTAAGACACCTCACAGCCATAAAACACGTAATAACAACACCTCACCACCACGAAATTAAAAACACCTCACCACCACGAAATTGAAAACACCTCACAGCCATCAAACACGTAATAAAAACACCTCACAGCCATAAAACACGTAATAAAAACACCTCACCACCACGAAATTAAAAACACCTCACAGCCATAAAACACGTAATAAAAACACCTCACCACCACGAAATTAAAAACACCTCACAGCCATAAAACATGTAATAAAAACACCTCACAGCCACGAAATTAAAAACACCTCACA
The DNA here is from genome assembly GCF_964187855.1 of Myxine glutinosa. Lineage (NCBI taxonomy): Eukaryota > Metazoa > Chordata > Myxini > Myxiniformes > Myxinidae > Myxine > Myxine glutinosa. The sequence goes on along the minus strand of NC_136267.1, from coordinate 170,579,160 downwards.
GCCATAAAACACGTAATAAAAACACCTCACCACCACGAAATTAAAAACACCTCACAGCCATAAAACATGTAATTCTAAACACCTCACCACCACATAGTTAAAAACACCTCACCACCACGTAATTATAAATACCTCACCACCAATTAATTCAAAACACCTCACCACCATGTGATTTAAAAACACCTCACCATCACGTCATTTAAAAACACCTCACCACCACATAATTCAAAATACCTCACCACCACGTGATTCAAAACAACCACAACGTTATTAAAAACACTTCACAACCACGGAAACAAAAGTTTGAGGGAGTCGTTAAGTGACAACACAGACACTGCCCAGATGTGTCGATATATAGATAAATGACTGTACCCGAGTTGCCCTTTTGTCATGGTTTAAACCAATCATAATTCAAACAATTATTTTGCACAAATGTATTTGTAATATACGTGATATCACATTTTATGAACAATTGAAGTTGAAAAAAAAAGAATTCCCAAAAAGATTCCAAAAAAAAAAAAAAATTAGGAAAATTTTTCAAAACAAATACCCTTAGGATATACCGACGGGAGAGATATGTGCATTCCAGAAGTTTGGTACGATTTCACAAAAGTTTGAGAAAGTAGTTCAGTGACAACACAACACAACACAGGACACACGCTGCACAGATAATATATATATATAGATATATACCACGGGGAATATATATATGTCAGGTCAGATATATATATATGTGTGCATATGTCTATGTATGTATATGTCTATGTATATATATGTATATGTGTATATTTGTATATTTATATATGTATATGTCTATAATATCATGTAAGGTTGCGTGAGGCCGCTGATTATGCTTTGGCTTGTACACGTGTCCAAGCTGTGGTCTGTGTCGTAGTTGCAGGACAAGTTCTGATCTGATACCTGCCTGTTTCGCAACTTTCCCTGAACAATAACATTTCTGATTTCCTCGTATGGCATAAATCCTGACATACAATCCTTGTATATAATGGTCAACATACCATGGGGAATGAAAAGGTTCCCAACATGACACTCAGATGAACCATATAGTCCCACAATAAAGATTGTTGCAGTGACACGTCTGTCACACTTACCTTCACTGAGACGTAAACGCGTTCGCTCATGTTTGACACTTGGATGATAAATGTCGAATCCATTGTGGAAACTTGTCACAACGCAATTCATAAATCGAGCGGAGTTTGACAATGCCATTGTGGCTTTAGAGTCGTGTGGTCAGTACGTCTTTGCATTTCAATTTGCTTCCTGAAATAAAATTTGGGAGGATTGCTTGAAATTATGGATGTGTGGACAAATGCACATCTCTGACCTCCGGCTTCAAAAACCTCAAAAAATCTTCATGAAAACTTGATTTCTTATATATATTTTTAAACCAATTTTTTTTTTTGCACCTTTATTCAAATTTTGAATAAAAAGGTGTTATTCATCAGTCATGCCATGTACCAATGTCATGTCGAAGCGCCACTCCAACTCAAGAAGTCAGGGGGGCAGGAATTTGTTCAGGGTGCCACCGGCTATAGCTCACCGACTCTTCGTGGAGGACACCATGGGATCTTTAACTTCCGCCAACTAATGAGACATCCAATTTAACGTCCATCCGAAGGATGGATGGCACATGCATTGATGGATCCCGCTGCCTGTGAATCACAGGATGACAGTTTATAGCTGTGTCAGGATTCAAACCCAGGCTAGATAGCTTACAGGTGAGAGTGTGCACCTCAAGGCCACCCTGCCAGCCCATTTCCCCTTGTGGTGTTTGATCTCACGTTTCAAAATGTATTTTCCTCCCTCTTTGTGATCATTAAAAAAGTTATCAACAGAACAACAGGAATATATAGTAAGGGAAACATATGAAAATCTGTTAACTAAATTGTTACCAAAAAATTTCTTCACCAATATGTTTGTAAAGGTGTGTAATAACATGTGTTAAAATGTTGAAGGTCAACTCCCGTGGGAAACCCAGAAAAAAAGCTGTTGAATTCGGGTACCGAAAAATTATTTTCGAGAATTTATATATTTTTAAATCGGCCCTTAAGTAACTTATGAGGGGTCAAATAAGGGTTTTTCATGATTCTGAGTTGATTGTTAACATTTATATTTCACCACAGACACTCCTTTGTGGAAAAATAATTTCTAAATATATCTCATTTTCTACTTTGCAGGACATGGAGTCTAGCAATATGGATGAAGACGTTACTCCACCTGTGCTCAATTGCTTCATCTGTGCACGCTCGGATACACCAGCTGAAAGGCTCATACAGGCAACTCCAAAGGGATACTCAACTTTATTGAAACAAGCAGAAACTGTCGAAAATGTTACTGTTGTGGAACGTATGAAGGAGGCTCAAAAGGAAGGAAAACTGAGGTACCACCAGAAGTGTAAAAATGATCTGTACAACAACTTTGTTGCAACCACCAAGAAGTCAGCTCAAGCATCAAAGGCAGAGAAAGAGTCATCAAAGTTGAAGAGAAGACGCACTACTTGTGAGTTCAGTTCATCAACTGGCTGCAGTTCTAGAAGATCACAGTCAGTTGACCTCCTGTATAAGGATGTATGCATTCTTTGCAACCAACCAGCCCAGCTCTACAAAAATAATCCAGCACAAGCTAGAAAGAAATACAGAGTGCCAGATAATTTGACTGCAGATACACTGAAGGCAAGCTTGCTGAAGACAGCACGGAGTCGCGGGGATGACTGGGGCACTGAAGTCACTGGACGCCTGGAAGGGATCAACGACTTGGTAGCAGAAGAAACACTGTACCATTTGCGATGCAAACTTATGTTTGCGAGAGGTGACAGTTTGTCCAAGACTGATGAGGAAGGAAAAAGGAAGAGAGGACAGAGGAGTATTGATGAGGAGCGAGAGGCAGTTTTTATTGAATTCTGCGAATGGTTAGACTCAGAATTAGAGCATGGGGTAATGAACATGGACCAAGTCCATGAAAAGCTGCAGGAGTTTGATCAGTCACCAGAGAAGAGCCTTTCTTATTCAAAGCATTGGCTAAAGATAAAACTTCTAGAGAAATACGAAGACACCTTGTATTTCACAACACAGGAAAGAAGGGCAGGTGTACTCTGTCTCAAAGATGGCACCGACAATATTCTGCGAGGGCATCATGCTAATCTTGACCATGGAGATGAGAAGACTCAGATCATAAAGACGGCACTCAAGTTCATATCCAATGATATTGCCTTGATTGATTTAGGTCCAAAGTCATACCCCACCACACACAGTATGACTGACATCGATAGTCAGCTGACACTTGTTCCTGCAAGCCTTCAGATGTTCTTGAGACCGATTGTCAAGACAGACGAAAGAGTTGCCGTTTGGGGGCAGAATTTTATTAAGGCCTGTCGACCTCGGTCTGGAGTATTGCCACACCAAATGGGGCTTGCCATACAACTTGATCATAGATTTGGGTCAAAATGGATGCTCAACAAGTTCCACCGGCTGGGATACACTGAGTCTTACACGGAGACACAAAACTACAAATACTGCTTCCTTAATAGTAGGAGTGGAGATGATGTTCCAGATACTTCTGGCACTCTTGACACCATTGTGGAGGAAACCGATGAACAGATCAATGATGAGGTTGCGGTTGATGCTGCGCTTGAGGATCAATCAGTGATGACAGCCAAAGTGCCAGCCAGTGAAAGTGAATTGTCAAGTAATGATCAGGTGGTCTTTATGGAGGTTGGGGAAACAAACAATGCAGTCACTCAGTTTGTTGGAGACAATATAGATTTAAACATTGTCTCTATTCACAGAAACACTCCCTTTCACTCAATGGGTTGTATCGAAGTCACCTCTCCGGCACCACCTTTGCCAGATCCACAGACAACAGCAGCTTTCCCCCGGGTGAAGTTGAAGACACTCGACAAAGCTAAGATCCTGAGAGGAACTGAAGTAAAGATTATTCCATTTACGAACAGGAAACAGATAGGAACGAACGCGATCATGTTTCTCCCCCTCGCTGAGCTTTCCTCCTCCCTGGCTCATGATCAGCCACTCCTCACTCCAGGTGACACACTCTGGGCAGCGGGGTGGGTGATCAAAGCCAACGATCCTGAGTTCCCACACTCCAACTGGAATGGCTGGATGAAGAGAATCCATGCTAATGATGCAAAGCAGAGCACACAGATCGAGTTCCTCCCAGTTATTGAAGGAGACCCTAATGACCTCAACACCATCAACACCAACTCTTGAGTATTACATATGTATGTGAAATAAAAGCTACTTTGTGTGTAAATGTAAAAGTGAAAATATAAATGTTAACAATCAACTCAGAATCATGAAAAACCCTTATTTGACCCCTCATAAGTTACTTAAGGGCCGATTTTAAAAAATAAAAATTCTCGAAAATAATTTTTCGGTACCCGAATTCAACAGCTTTTTTTCTGGGTTTCCCACGGGAGTTGAACTTCAACATTTTAACACATGTTATTACACACCTTTACAAACATGTTGGTGAAGAAATTTTTTGGTAACAATTTAGTTAACAGATTTGTGAAATATCTCATAAAATGCCCTTACTAATAACCATGGATTGAGAGATCCACATTTCATACGGTATATTAATTGTTTGGCTGATGCCACCATGAATGGATCGCTCAATTAGATGCCAATGTGAGGCCTTATCCCACTTTCCATCGAGGTGATACATATTTCATCGAGTTGTTGTTACTTTTGTTATTGCTTTTTGAATTTGCTACTTTGTGAGCAACACAGCCTTCAAATTAAGCCTCTTGCCATGTAGCCCTGCTATTGAAAATATGCACAAAGTTGGCATTCGGCACCGCATGAGGCATCAAGTGCACCATCAATGCCAACCTGTGAGGTATAGCACGGATATTTATTTCCGGGAGTCAGCACAATGGACTGCTATTGCAACATACAACTGTGAGCTTTTACTGCAATCCATCAAGTTTTCAGATACAGATGGTGGGTCAGATATGGTCAGATGTTGATTCGAGTTAAAATGTGACTTCAGTTCAAAGTGAGAGTGCGACAAAACAACGCTGTGGCCCTGTCCCAGTGATAAAAATAAAAAAAATTCTACGTATTTACTTTGATCGTTGTAAAGATTGCAGGTTCAAATTCCACTCCACTCTGGGGACAACTACTGTACATGTATAATTAACGAGACTGATCTACTGTGCCTTTGGAACTTTTGTGTTGAAAGTACCTTCGTGTGGTTCCCATGAGTCTTTATGCTTACAAGTATCAATCTCTTTAATTAAATACAATTGTAAGTAAATGATCACATCACACCAGTAAGACTATTTTTACATGCAATTGCAAAACAAAATACAACTGCAAGCAGTAATGAAAGGCTTCCAGGCAATATGGCTGCCAAACCATGTGACTGATGACATAGTAGTTTTCCACATGTCTTCCCCATGTCTTTATGCTCGTACAGTATGTTTAAAGTTTCACATCGATCGGTTAACCGGTTTCAGAGAAATATTTTTGACCATTTTCCTTCAATCTAATCTAGCTGCCAAACCATGTGACTGATGACGTCATCGTTGTCAAAAAAGTTTCCCCATTCATAGTTGATCATGTTTGAAAAGTTTCATATCGATCGGTTGAGCGGTTTTGGAGAAGATTTTTGAAATTTCATTTTAAAATACAATATGGCCACCAAATCATGTGACCGATGTTTTTTTGCACACTTGTATCCCCATCGGTAGTGTTCAGCACTTTCAGAAAAAGATTGTTAAAGATTTTCGATAAATCCAAGATGGCAGCCAAAAAAGGTCAAATTTCAAAAACAAAATTTGTCAAGCATTAGTTTACATAGGTATATATATGATCAGTAAAATTTTCTTAGAGCTAGCTATAGCGGTTTTCTTGGAATAGTCTCCACACTTTTGCTTAGAATAATAATAAAAATATTTACAAGAACAATATTTACACCACAGTTGGAACCTTACTGGAAGCCTAATAAAGAAATTCTGATAACTTTTGTCCTCGGTGGCTTTAATAAAATAAACCTATTTATTTGTTTTTACCTGTAACTTGGCACAGGTCTACAATAGCTCTGCATGGTTGTTCTTGTTGTTGTGTTCCTCTTCTTCTCCTTCTTCTCCTTCTTCTTCTTCTTCTTCCTCATGGGGGTCGATTTTTTTATTTTTTTTTATTTTTTATGTGCAACCACTGGTCGGACAGCTGCCAAGCCCTACCCACTTTTGTCGCACAACTCCCCCCACAATGGCACCAAGCCAAAATAATATGCCCACCAACTTGGTTTTTTGGTTGGCTGAAGAAGAACCAAGAACCACCTTTGGAGGCCATTTTTCCCCGCAGAGCAGGGGATGGCCTTTTTTTGGGCACCGTGGTCCCCTTTTTGAAGCAATGTTTTATAGCCGGATGCCCTTCCTGCCGCCAACCCTGTTAGTCGCCTCTTGCGACACACAGGGAATTACCAGTGAACTGGTGCTCAATTTGCCGACCTCAGAAGGATGACAGGCTGAGTTAACCCTCCTGGTGTTAATTCAGCGATCAACCGGGATTTGAACCCAGGATCCTAGGATCCCAAGCCCGCACCCTAACCGCTAAGCCAACACCAGGCTGAATGGCTGATAGGCTGATAATATTACAGGAGGAGGGGCCTCTGCTGATTATACACTACCTTGGTTTATTGCATCAGATTTGCATTGGCTTTGTTTGGGTCGAGCATTACTCACGATGATGAGCTCCAAAAAATTGATTTGATGTCTCATAAAAATTATTAGCAAGGTTTAATTATGTCAGCACGCACGATATGCACCTCCCTAAAAAAAATCGTTACACAATTTTTGAACGGCCCCGAATTGGGGTTAAGCAATCTGTGACAAGTCAGCTCATTCTGATATAACTGTGGCAAGGCGGACATGGATGAGAGGTGCCGAGTTAATCTTTTAATAGTGCATTCAATGTGTTTCCCAATCACGCTTTATCTTTCAAAAGTGATTAAAATTTCCCATTCAGCCCATGACTGGATTTTTTTGCAGGCTGTGACCACAATGCGGTCATTCTTGTTACACCTGGCTTTACTCCACAGTGTGCATCCATGATCAAAATAATTCCTTTATGCAAACCTAGCATTACCTTTTTCTTCTTTTGTGTGTAACATGTGACTGTTACTTGCATCACTGCAAAGGAATGCGGCTCTACCACTGATGCACTCAGTATCCCTGATGAGGACATGGCGAAAACTCGCCTCCTATGCCAAAAGATACTGTGAGATATTGAGCATTCCCCGATTATTCTTGCAGATGGGACACCTGGCTTAACGTCCCTTCGATGGATGGCTCACTCTGTGATGTCACGTCCTCCCTGTGATCCAAGCCAATCTGACAGTTGATAGCCGGGGCAGGAATCAAACCCAGACGTCCAGACATCTCCAAAGGTACTGTATATACAGTCACGTGAAAAAGTAAGTACACCCCATGTAAAGTTTTGACTTTTTCAACATATTTCAACATGCAGCTATTTGATCTTCATTTCAACAATATTGAGAGATAAAGGTGATATAATATAACAAATATCATGAAACATTTATATTTTGTAGTCCATTGTATAATTTAAATAAACATAAATGCAAATTTCGCATGTGGAAAAAGTAAGTACACCCCTACATTTATCACTACTTCAAATACTTAAAATTAGAATCAGGTGCACCAGCTCAGATGCAAATAATTAGAACATCGTTAGAGAGGATCTTGGAGGAACCTGTCTTATTCAAACCTCAGACATTTTTTTTTTTTTTTTTTTGTATACAATATCGAGGCTCGTGAAAAGAGCTAACATTAATCACACAAAAAGTCAAACCGACACACAAAACACAAAAAAAAAGGGGAGCGGCAGACAGGATGGGGTGAGGGGGAACGACACAAACACAACATTTGAGAGCAGGGACATCGGGAGGACTTGGGGGGAGGTGGGAGAGGTATAAAACATATGAACACTGCAAGGACTCTGGGGTGAATTACCGGGGGTAGAAAAGATCAAGGTTTTCGATGGGGGAAGATAAGAGATGGTGGTGAACAGCTGTTTTAAATACCTGGAGGGAGGAGTGGGATTGAAGGGAGTGGGGGAGTTTGTTCCAGAGGCGGGAGAAAAGGGGAATCAAAGAGTGAAGGTGAGCAGAGAGCCTAGATTTTGGCAGTTTAACCATAAGAGGGTTGCAGGCAGATCTTGTGCGACCTGAAGGAATATTGGGGGGACAGAGCACAGAGAGAGCTGGGGGAGCAAGGCCGGAGAGGAGTCGGTAGAAGACAGAAAGACCGCCTGCGGTGAGTGAGTGAAAGGCCCTCGGAGTTGACTTCATCTCATTAGTTTCATCTTCATGACATTTAGTTTGGTTTGCTCTTTGCTGTTGAAGCGTGCGGCGTCACCATGCCTAGATCAAAAGAGCTCTCGGATGCATTCAGAAAGAAGGTTATAGATGCTTATGAGTCTGGGAAGGGATTTTAAAAGATCTGCAAACAATTTGAAATCAATCATTCGACTGTCCGGAAGATCATCTACAAGTGGAGAAGATTCCAAACAACTGCCAACTTGTTCAGGTCAGGACACCCTAGCAAGTTCAGCCCGAGAGCAGACCGCAAGATGCTGAAAGAAGTCTCTAAGAACCCCAGAATGTCATCACGGGACCTACAGGTAGCTCTTGCCACTGTTGATATCAAAGTGCACGAGTCTACCATGAGAAAGAGGCTCCACAAATTTGATCTACATGGGAGGTGTGCTAGGAGGAAGCCTTTGCTGTCCAGAAAGAACATCAGGGCAAGACTAAAGTTTGCTAATGAACACCAAGGCAAAGACCAGCACTTCTGGAACAATGTGCTCTGGACAGATGAGTCAAAGGTGGAGCTATTTGGCCACAGTACCAGAAGACTTGTTTGGCAAAAACAAAAGACAGCATTTGACCACAAGAACCTGATACAAACTGTAAAGCATGGTGGTGGAAATATTATGGTTTGGGCAGCTTTGCTGCATCAGGGCCTGGGCAGCTCACCCTCATAGAATCCACGATGAATTTTTCATTGTACCAGAGGGTGCTTGAGGATAATGTGAGGCCATCTGTCGGAAAGTTGAGCTCAACCGAAGGTGGACCTTGCAACATGACAATGACCCCAAACATACCAGTAAATCCACCAAGGAATGGCTGAAAAGAAATAAATGGAGGTTCTGGAATGGCCAAGTCAAAGCTCTGATCAAAATCCCATCGAGATGTTGTGGGGGGATCTGAAACGAGCTGTTCATGCAATTGTGCATGCTTGCAACAATTTTTTGTTGAATAAATTATTGCAAAGTCAACTTGTCATTGTTTTTTGTTCAATTAGATCACCTTTATCTATAGATACCGTTTAAATGAAGATCAAATATTGATATGTCCACATATGTTAAAAAGATTTTTAAAACATTTCATGGGGTGTACTTACTTTTTCCACATGCGAAATTTGCATTTATGTTTATTTAAATTATACAATGGACTACAAAATGTAAATGTTTCATGATATTTGTTATATTATATCACCTTTATCTATCAATATTGTTGAAATGAAGATCAAATAGCTGTATGTTGAAATATGTTGAAAAAGTCAAAAATTTACCTGGGGTGTACTTACTTTTTCACGTGACTGTATGTATATGTGTGTGTGAGTATGTATGTGTATATATATATATATATATATATATATATATATATATATACATATATATATATATATATATATATATATATATATATATATATATATATATATATATATATATATATATATATATATTGTTACAGACACGACTTTGATGTTATGGTGGGCCGAGCGGAATGGCCGCCGTGTCCGCACAAGTTACCCGATTATACTCGAACCTTGGCCGAGTCGCGCTACGCTAGATCAATGAAGGAAAAGGACACAACGGCTGGGATTAAAATGACACGACACCAGGGATACGGTTCTCAAGACCTCCGGAGGAGGTTATATTATGGCGGAAGGTTAGATTACAGGAATGAGAGGGACAGCATAGGAAGATAGGCACTTAAACACGGTCTTATACTAGCCCCGACAGACGACAGATAAACAGGACAAAACGGACTCACACGGGGATTGATGGCAAGGAAAGCGGGCAGTCGATGGCTCAAGGTGCACCTTGGCTCAGGGGCAAAATCGACCCGGTCCAGTCCAAAGATGCGGGGAGGTCGCTCAGCGCTCGGAGGTCGCGACTTTGTCTTCTCAAGCTGGGGGCGCATCTGACGTCACGTCCGGTAAGTCGCTGCGTATATCCGGCGGGGAGTGACACGCCCTCGGCTCGTTAGCTCCGCCCCAGATGGAATCGGCCCGTTGCTTCTCATTGGGTGCGGGGGTTACCGGCTCCGCCCTTGACGAGGGGCCGACAGGCAGCCCCTTCGTGGTAACCCCGTCGGCGCACATGGGTAATGGCGGCTAACCGAGCCGGAGTGAGGACGCACACTCCCCGCGCCGCGCCGCCCCCATTTCCTCTGTTGTTGTAGTTGTAGTTGTTGTTGTTGTTGTTGTTGTAGTTGTTGTTGTTGCATGGGGAAGATGGGAGGAGGTAAGGGGAGGTCCTAAACTCACTACTGGTGCCATACAATCACATTCTGGTGCAACGAAGAGTCAGAATTAATGGAAACGAGTCCTTAACTGACATAGACTAAGAATAACTAGCAAGATGTCCGAAAGTTGTCTACGTGAGATGCGGTGGACCTGGGCACGACATTTAATGGGGGAAAAAGGGGAAGGTCGGTTCTACAGAGTGTTATTTACAGGCAATGGGACTAGGGAATGGGGGATTGGGGATAGTTGGGGAGTATTGGGGAAATAGGGGAATATTTACAAGCGGATATGGAGGCCAAATGCCATATCCGCAACATTGCACCCTTCTCTACCCTCGGGGCGTCCCGACCCGATAAATTTTTACCTATTTTAGTGTGGCACTCAGATGTAGTTCCCTCTACTATTAACTCTACCCTGAGTGCGACAGTTTTACAGATATTCACAAATGAGTAAATATGTCCCCCTGCGACGTTGCACCCTTCTCCTCACAAAAACACGCCCACAGGATAACCGAATCGCGGAAAGAATTCTCAAACTAAACATACAGCCGGTAGGGAGCATTATTTACAAGACTACGCTGATATTTACACCACGATCCAGGACCTGTTTTTGGAGGAACACATGCAGATGTTATGCATAGAGAGAGCACGCATGCCAGCATCGATACACCAACCCACGAGTGCTCTGTGGCCTTACGGCCTTTAATAATGTGCAGAGCACCCCTTCCCAGCACCAAAAGCACCACCCCATCACACAGTCAGCACCATCCGGTGCACCAATAAAGTGTTTATAAATCACCGGTGGTGTCGCAGCCGGCCGATGTTCTGCCGCTGGTCTTGCCTTTGTGTGGTGCGCTTGGCCTTCGTACTTCTTTCAAAAATAAAGAAAGACGCCAACCGCGTCCATTTCTTTATTGTGGCCGTCAGGGGGCCAACTATAAGTGGTTCACCTGTATGGCATAGGTGCCACATTGACCTATAGGTCCATCCACGGGTGGTGCTTGGCCGCAAAAGAACTGCGGTCCATTGTGGGTGGCCACCAACATTGCGGTCCATATGGTGTATCGATCCAGGCAGCAAGCAGCGAAAGTGCAGGCCCACAACTGCGTAGCCAGCACCTCTCTCTCCTCTCTCTCTACCCCAAAGCCAGATCCTCGGAGGTGGGAGACAAAAGAAGCAGACAAGTGAGTAAGGTGGTAAGGGCACAAAAGTGCACGCAATATAAGATGATGCACACTGGGGGCACATGGGAACCAGGTGAGACAGGTACGTTCCTACCGTACGCCCCCCCCCCCCCCCCCCCACCAGGTAACCTACATGGCCCCTCCCTTACCCCTTGCTGTATCCACAAAACACAACACTACCCATAAACATCTACTTTACAAATCAACAAACATCCCTACTGTCTTCCCCGTTCCTCCCATAAACCAAATTCGTCTTCTCTCCCGCCTAACCAATCAAATTTGCCATTTTCAACTCAACATCATAATTTGCCATCTCCAACTCAACATCAAAATTTGCCATTACCAATTCATCATCAGTCCCTCCTAGGGAGGGAGAGATGGAATCACCCCAATGTCTCATCCACGTCGTGATGCGTCTCACAAATCCAACAGCAGTCCTTACTTCCTGCAACACAAAACAAAGAAAACACAGGTGTGGAGTCATCATCATCACCACAGGCAAGTGGCTGCGTATGGTGCGACAGGTTCATCAATCCTAACTATTTCCTAAATGACTTTAACACACTTTACACTACCCGGGGTCTTTCTCCTGCCAAACCATTGGCCCTCTTACACTATGGGTTCTAAAAACCAATGCCCATTGACCAAACTGTGGTGCTTTTCAATTTGGGGTCTCACTCCCCCGATTCATCTCCCGGTGCCCTCGCACAATTTCTGGGCTGTGGCGTGTACCTCTCCCAGCGGGTCTACCCACCTGCACACCTCCACCACTGCAGTTGCCTCCGAGCTTACCTGCTCCTTACCCTAACCTAACTACCTGGGGAAGGCCCTCTGGCGCTCTCCCCACTCGGTGCCCTCTCTGGCACTGGGCTGCCCGATCCACACCCGGGATCCTCAGGCACCCACTCACAACTACCGGCTCCCAGAGCCCACCTGCGGCTTCACCTGGCCGACATCCTCACAGTGGTGGAGTGCCCAACCAACTACACACACTAACAGGCTACACGCCCAGCCATTTCCACAACACTAATGCACCCATCCACAATACCATTCTGCAACCGCACCACAGATGCCAATATCCAACCACAATTTACCTATACCCTCTACCTAACACTTACACTACCCGCCCCGGGTACTCGTGAAAGGGGTCCACTCTTCCCCCATCCACACCTTCGCACCATGCACACCACTCCGTACCACTTACTCCAACTCTCTCCACACACCTGTACCTGCACACCTGTGCTCTCACACCTGGTGCCACCTGCACCCTTCTCTCCCCAAGCGCATTCGCGCTGATCCACACACTCACTACTCATCCACTGCTCCACACACCTGTCCAGTTGCACACCTGTGCAATCACACCTGTTCAATTCTCACACAGCATCATCTCATCTAACTACTCCCCTCTGAAACTTGCGCTTCCCAGTCGTCCCTTTAAACTATTGCGCTCCCACGTCATTATAATCCACACTAATCTACCTGCGTCCCCACTACAGGTATCAGTCACTAACTAAACTTAACGTTACCTAATGTCACCTTCGCTAGATCCCTACAATATAACCTAACCCACCCGGGCTAGTTTTCACTGCCATCAACCCCATAAGCTATTGCTCCTTTGCCCCCACCATATGGGAAGGGTGGCAAGGATGCCACCCTTACCCACCGGGCCCATCGCTCCTCAATCCCCCAGTCCTCTGGCACTAATAAGCCCCCCTTATTCAGAGGTACTGGGTCCCGCCTCGGCATCTAAAGCCGAGGCAATCCACGGGGGCGCCTGCTCGCCGGTGTAAGGTCTTATCCGGTCGGCGTGGACGATCCGAGGGAGGGCTCGTGGCCCCATTTTGATCTTAATGACCACATCACAGATTTGCGACAGGACGACTCCTGGGCCTTGCCAGGGGGAGGTGAGTTTTGGGCACCTTCCCTTCCGTCTCCGGGGATTAAAGAACCAAATCTTCATCCCCGGAGCGTATTGACTCCTCTGGCTCCGGTCGTCGTACCTGCGCTTCATCTTTTCCCCCGCCAGATGGAGTTGGCGGCGGGCGAAGGCATGGACTAGCTCCATGCCTTCCTCTAGGTGACGTGCGTACCCCTCCCTCGGCGGGTTAACCACTGTGTCTGGCACGGGACCGCATAGCAAGTCGGCGGGAGCCCGTAACTCCCGCCCATACATAAGCAACGCTGGACTGCATGCGGTGGCCCCGTGCTGGCTGGTTCGGTAGGCCATAAGCAAATAAGGGAGATGTTCGTCCCAGTCATCCTGACGGGTGGCGGTGAACAGTGCCAGTTGTTGTATCAATGTTCTGTTGAACCGTTCCACCATCCCGTCAGATTGTGGCCGCAAGGGCGTGGTTCTTGTTTTCCGAATTGACAGGAGACTGCACACATCTTTTAGCAATTTGCTCTCAAAATTTCGTCCCTGGTCGGTGTGCAACTCCTGTGGAATCCCATGCCGGCACACAAATCCTTCCACGAAGGCCTGCGCTACCACCCCTGCTTCTTGGTTGGGGAGGGCGTAGGCCTCCGGCCACTTGGTGAAGTAGTCCATCACAACGAGGATGTACTTATTACCTAGGCGGGTGCGGGGTAGTGGGCCTAGGATATCCATGGCCACCCGCTCTAGGGGGGCCCCCACCTGGTGTAATTGAAGGGGGGCCCTCATCCTCCGTGCTGGTCCCTTTTTGGCAGTACAGGCGTCGCATCTCCGACACCAGTCCTGTATGTCGCGCCCCATATTCACCCAATAAAACCTCTGGCGTACCCGCGATATTGTCTTTGTCCTGCCCAAATGGCCGCCGGAGCGGGTACCATGCACCTGTTGCAATATGACGTTCTTGAATTTGTCAGGGACTATCACCAGCCAGGAAGTCCTATCAGAGGGAACCTCCACCCACTTGCGATACAAGATGTTATCCTTCAATTCCAGGGTCTGCCACTGAGCCCAATATGCCTTTGTTTGTGCCCCGAGGGGGTGACCTCTTCCCCCTTTGGTCTTTGCCCCAATTTGACCCAATTGAACACTGGCCCCAGGACAGGATCCTCCTGCTGGGCCGTGCTCCATGCCAAAGTTCCGAATTCCTCGTCCGCGGTTAGTGGCAAAATTGGCCCTCTCACCCGGGTTGCCCGGACGACGAGAATCGGGGCAGAATCGCCCAATTGCTCCCTCTCCTCGTGTCTCGCACAAAATTTACAGTTTTCCCCCAGACAAGGACGCCGAGAGAGTGCGTCCGCATTACCATGGGCCTTCCCGGCCCTATGGGCCACATCAAAATCGTACTGCTGCAACTTTTCCAACCACCTTGCAATTTGGCCCTCCGGTTCCTTGAACCGAAGGAGCCATTGCAAGGAGGAATGGTCAGTTCTAACCAAAAATTTCCGCCCGTACAGGTACGGGTGAAAATGGTTCATGGCAGCCAGCATGGCCAATAACTCTTTGCGAGTGACGCAATAATTTCGCTCGGGCCTACTTAAGGCCCGACTATAGTAACCAATCACTCTCTCCACGCCCTCCTGTGTCTGAGACAAAACTGCGCCCAATCCTTCCTGGCTCGCATCCGTGTCCAGGGTAAATGTCCCGTCACTAGTGGGGTAAGCTAGAAGGGGTGCGGATGTTAGACACCCCTTCAATTTTTGGAAGGCCTCGTGGCACTCCCGTGTCCAATTAAATCGCGTCCCCTTCTCCGTAAGCCGGTGGAGGGGACGGGCCAACTCCGCAAATTTCGCCACAAAGCGCCGGTAGTAGGAGCAGAGTCCCAAAAATCCCCGCACCTCTTTGATGGTACGTGGTGCGGGCCACTCCTCTACCGCTTTAATTTTGTCTGGGTCCGTTTTTACCCCCTCGCGGCCGATCACGTGACCTAGATAGGCCACCTCTCTTGCAAACAAAGTGCACTTACTCGGGTTCAGCTTCAACCCTGCCTGTCTGAGGCACCCGAACACCTGGTCCAAATTAGCTACTGCCTGGGGGAACGTTTGGGCATGTACCAGGACGTCATCCAGGTACACCAGGCATGACTGCCATGGCATGCCGCCTAGTACATGCTCCATCAATCTTTCAAAGGTGGCGGGGGCGTTACACAAACCAAACGGCATCACAGTAAACTGATACAGTCCCTTACCTGTGGAAAATGCCGTTTTCTCCTTCCCTGCCCTATCCATCTCCACCTGCCAATACCCACTCTTGAGGTCCAAAGTCGAGAACCAATTTGAGCCCGCAACGGCATCGAGGGTGTCATCAATTCTTGGCAGGGGATATGAGTCCTTGAGTGTCACATTGTTTAGCTGGCGATAGTCCACGCAGAACCGCGTGGTCCCATCCTTCTTTTTGACCAGCACAACAGGTGACATCCAAGGACTTCCCGAGGGCTCGATCACGCCTGCGTCGAGCATTTTTTCAACCTGCTCGTCAGCTTCCGCCCTCTTGCTCCAAGGGAGCCGTCGGGCGGCCTGACGAATAGGCCGGGCCTCACCGGTGTGGATCTGATGTTTCACCAGGCCCGTACGTCCAATATCCTCGGTGGACAGGGAGAAGAGGTCCAAATGGGACCCAACCAGTTTGTGTAAGGCCTCCCTCTGGGTACCTCCCAACTCTACGCTACTACGATTTACCATCTCGCAAATGGGATCGGGCCAATTCCTACTTGTTATTGAAGGCTCCCCCCGGGGTCGGCTCGGCTGGACGTTTTCGCCCCTCACTGTCGCGACTTCCTCAACTGGGGTGCAGCCAGCTACCCTCGTGCCCCTTACTATAGTGCGTGGTTCTGTACTCATATTTATTACTCGGACGGCCACTACCGGTCCGTCCGTTTTTACAAGGGTGCGGCCCACGATTAAACCCGGTATGGACTGTGCTGCCACCGGTTCGACCAGGCCGCAGGACTCCTGCCACGTTGGGCGAGCTGCCCACCGGGCCGGCACTATCGCCTCGGCCCTTGGGGGGATGGTCACGGCCTCGGAAGCCTCCAGCTCCGCTCTCTCGGCCGTGCTCACTCCCCCTAACGGCAGCTCTTCTACTCCCACCTGCAGGATCCCCCGGCACAAGTCGATTTTACAGCCGCTGGCAGTCAACAGGTCCAACCCTATTAAACATGGGTCGCACACCTCCGCCACCCAAACATCTATCTCCCTCCTTACCGACCCTAACTTGAGGGTCACAGAACCACGCCCTATGATCGGGGCCGTTACCCCGGTAGCAAGCTGCAAACTATAATTTTGCAGGCGCTGGATCTTATCCCAGCCACCTGCGCTCGAATCAAGGACCACAGGGCTGATGATCGTGGCGCTAGCTCCTGTGTCCACTACGGCGTCTACCCCCACGCCGGCAATTTTGCATCTAATTGTCAGGCTACCGGTTCCAATTTGGCCACAATAAATGACCTGTCGCGTCAATGAGGGCTCTCCTCCATCCTCTTCTGCCGAACACCGCCCTACGTGCCCGACACCTTCTAGTTTCCCGGGGTCTGGCGGGGGGGTGTCTGGGGTCGGCTAACCCGCTCCCCCCTGGGCGGAGTTGAGGACCTCAACCGCCGGGGATCATCCCGGCGCATGGCTCGACAGTGCCGCGCCAGGTGACCCAGACGGTTGCAAGTGTAGCACCTCACCTGGTAAGGTGCTTGTCTCCGGAATTCCAAATTTCCCCCCCTGTAGGTCCGAATTGGATTACCCGCTCGTGGTCCACCGCGGGCCACCTCCGGGGCCGCCTGCCATGGTCCAGGTCCCGCCAGGCGCTGGTCCACCAGCCTCCGGACCATGCCCGCCAGGTCAGGACCCACGTCGGGGGCGGGCCCCCTAAGGGGTCCGCCCTCCATCGGGGGTCCCACCTGGCGGACCGCCATTGCGAAACGCTCGCCCCCCCGGGCCAGGGGCCTCGCTGCTTCCCAACGGGCCGCAGCGTCAGCCGCCTGGCTCAGAGTCTGCGGGCGCCACATGGCGAGCTGTTGCCGGAGCTCAATGTCCGGAAGGGCCTGGATAAAATGGTCCAGCGCCAGGCTTTCCCGGGAATCCGCTGCCATGCTAGCATGTGCGATCCCCACTGCGCGGCGAATGTCGTGGGCAAGTTCCCCGATGGCTTCCTGGGGCTTGCGCTTTCGCAGCGCGAGCTGAGCTTTAACAAGCTCGCTCTGCTGTTCTATGCCGAATCGATTAATTAGGGCATCGCGGAGGGCTGGCAGGGTGAGAGCACCCGCTGGTAATGCCGTCAGCACCTCCGCCGCCGCGCCGCGCAATGCGGCCACCAGGTGTACTCCACCTTCGTCCTCACCCCAACCGTTGCCCTTACACACACAGTCGAACTGCGCCAGGTACGCGCGTAGATCACTCTTGCCGTCATACGGCGCGAGTGGGACCTTGTGGGACCACCTCGTATGTGAGTCGTTGCCCGCCGGCCGGACCCCGTGCGTCGCCCCTTGCGGGGTCAGCGCGGGGCCGAACCGGCCGGGCCCCCACAGTACATTACCCCCAAGGGGCTCTCGTGCCTCCCCGGTCCCTCCAACAACTACCCCTGTTGGTGTCGATGCATGGGTCACACCTCCGCAACCCGCTACCCATTCCATACCACCACAACCTTGCTCACCCACACCTCGCACCTCTCGTTCCATACCCTCCGGACCAGCCATACACCTCACTCTTGGCCTCTCACGAACATCCGGGTCTATCTCGACCCCCAAGCTTATTAAATCACCTGGCGCATCATACGCACGACCATATTGGTCACCACTTACACCGGGTCCTCTTTCTTTTCGCTTCTCCTCCATCACCTGCGAATCCCTCATCCGGTTAATGAGCACATCATCACGATTCGAACACAGACTTTGGACCAATTCTTTTACTTCCTCCTTTATCTCTTTCTTATCCTCTCTCCGTCGCTTTTTAATTTTGCTCACCCCCTCTTCCACTTCTTCTAATTTCTGCTTCACCTCCTTCATCTCCTCGTGCGCCCCTTTAAGTTCTTCCTCTAACTCCACTTTATTTTTTTATATGTGCTCCCGCACCTCCCGCTCTTTAACCTCCATCACCTCTACCACCTTGTTCATTTTTCTCGTCAAGTCCTCATGTACTGTCTGACACTCTTTTTTAATTACCCCTACGTCCTTTTTCATCTCCTTCTGCGTCGATTTTAACCCCTCTATTACCGCTGTGTTCTTCTTTACCTGTTCCCCCAACTCCTTTTGTCCCACTGTCAGTTGTTCTACTCCCAGCGTCAACTCCTCTATACCACCTTGCAATTTTACAGTCCCCTTTCTCACCTCCTTCTCCATGCGCTCCTTACAGTGCCTCACCTCCTCGCGCACTCCTCCGACCTCCTCACTCACTCCTCTTCTGATCTCCTCTCCCATCACTTGCATCTCCTGCCCAGATGCCACCCTCATCTGCTCCATTTCCTCCCTGTGAGCATCCAGTTTGGTTTCTACCCCCATTCTGACCCCCTCTATCTGCTGCCCCATTTGTTTAACTTCCCTTTCCGCTTGGTCCCTCATGTCCCTCAATTTGCCTTCCATACTGTTTTCTAACCCCTCTAACCCCTTTTGCATCCCTTCCATTTGATTCTCTTGAGCGGCCATTCTGTTTTCTACCCCCATTAACCCATTTCTCACCTCTTTTATCCCGTTGTCTAACCCCTCAAAATTATTGTCTAACTTCCCAAATTTCTTGTCTAACTCCTCAAAATTATTGTCTAACCCCTCACTGGTACCCCTCGCTTCGTCCCTCATTACCCCCATTTGGCTTCCCATTACCCCCAATTGCTCATTCTGAGCCTCCATCCGGTTCCCCATTTGTCCCATACTGCTTTTCAAACCTCTAATTTGGTCTCCCAATTGCTCACCCATTTGTTCCATAAGGGCCCTCATTTGCAACATAAAAAGGTTCGGATCCACCAGGGGCGCTGCCACGGTCGCGGGCGCGGTGACCAGCGAGGCGCCATTTTGCGCCCCCGCAACGTCGGGCGCAACGACGCTATTTTGTGCGTCTGCTACCCTCGCTGCTTCGCTCTCCTCACGTCCCTCAATTTGGTCCTGGACCGACCCTGCCTCACTCTCCCCTACCGGACCCCAGCCGACTTGGTCTGCCATAGCGCGACTTTCAAAATTCGGGTTTTTATATTTGGTAAAACACAATCGAATTTCGCCGTTATAATTTCGAGCGCGGGAAACGCGCTCCGGATCGAATTCTACCTCCCAACACCAATTGTTACCCTAGTGGTACAATTGGTGTTCCAAAATTTGGGCTAAATAAATTTAGTCCCAGGTCCGAATCCGACACTCCTGGCACCAATTGTTACAGACACGACTTTGATGTTATGGTGGGCCGAGCGGAATGGCCGCCGTGTCCGCACAAGTTACCCGATTATACTCGAACCTTGGCCGAGTCGCGCTACGCTAGATCAATGAAGGAAAAGGACACAACGGCTGGGATTAAAATGACACGACACCAGGGATACGGTTCTCAAGACCTCCGGAGGAGGTTATATTATGGCGGAAGGTTAGATTACAGGAATGAGAGGGACAGCATAGGAAGATAGGCACTTAAACACGGTCTTATACTAGCCCCGACAGACGACAGATAAACAGGACAAAACTGACTCACACGGGGATTGATGGCAAGGAAAGCGGGCAGTCGATGGCTCAAGGTGCACCTTGGCTCAGGGGCAAAATCGACCCGGTCCAGTCCAAAGATGCGGGGAGGTCGCTCAGCGCTCGGAGGTCGCGACTTTGTCTTCTCAAGCTGGGGGCGCATCTGACGTCACGTCCGGTAAGTCGCTGCATATATCCGGCGGGGAGTGACACGCCCTCGGCTCGTTAGCTCCGCCCCAGATGGAATCGGCCCGTTGCTTCTCATTGGGTGCGGGGGTTACCGGCTCCGCCCTTGACGAGGGGCCGACAGGCAGCCCCTTCGTGTTAACCCCGTCGGCGCACATGGGTAATGGCGGCTAACCGAGCCGGAGTGAGGACGCACACTCCCCGCGCCGCGACGCCCCCATTTCCTCTGTTGTTGTAGTTGTAGTTGTTGTTGTTGTTGTTGTTGTTGTTGTAGTTGTTGTTGTTGTTGTTGCATGGGGAAGATGGGAGGAGGTAAGGGGAGGTCCTAAACTCACTACTGGTGCCATACAATCACATTCTGGTGCAACGAAGAGTCAGAATTAATGGAAACGAGTCCTTAACTGACATAGACTAAGAATAACTAGCAAGATGTCCGAAAGTTGTCTACGTGAGATGCGGTGGACCTGGGCACGACATTTAATGGGGGAAAAAGGGGAAGGTCGGTTCTACAGAGTGTTATTTACAGGCAATGGGACTAGGGAATGGCGGATTGGGGATAGTTGGGGAGTATTGGGGAAATAGGGGAATATTTACAAGCGGATATGGAGGCCAAATGCCATATCCGCAACAATATATATATATATATATATATATACTGAAACGCAAAAGAAACTTACCACCTTTGAAACCTTTAAATATCAACAATAACACTGCGTGTAGTAAATGTGTGAACTTATTTGTGGACAATAGTGTCCTCACTGTCAGACAAAACGGTCACGGATGGTCACTTGAACCTTCAATGGTCACTTCATAGCACAGCTGTTGAACAGCCGTTTTGACTGTCAGTGATTAGCCAAGGGGTACGGGATGATTTTAATGAGCTGCACGTGATGTCTTGATATTGGCTTTAAAAAGGCCAGTGCAATATGGGCATTTCAATCAACATGCCACGATTGTCAAGGGATCAACGGCAGCGTGCCCTGGGCATGCTGCAAGGCGGACTGAGCTACCGTGAGGTGGCACGTCGCCTTGGCTGTTCACACCAGACGATATCGGCCCTGGTGGACAGAGACACCCTCCACAACTCTGCAGATGACAGACCTCGATCAGGGAGGCCAAGAGTCACCACTGCAAGGCAGGACAGGCAGATGGTCCGAAGTCACCTGCGGGATCGATTCCGTCCAGCATCCCGCACTGCGGCAGAAACTCCGGGGCGTGCAAACCCACAGATCTCCAATGATACTGCACGAAGACGACTGCATGACTATGGTCTGACTGTCAGAAGACCACACAGAGGCCCCGTGATGACGGCTGCCCATCGCCACAACCGACAGAGATGGTGCCAGCAGCATCAGCGGTGGACCTTGGCGCAGTGGAACGAGGTCGCTTTCAGCGATGAGTCAAGGTTCTGTGTGGACAGTCCTGATGGGCGTGAGCGTGTCTGGAGAAGAACTGGCGAGCGATATGCCGATTGTTGCGTGCGTCAAGCCAACAGGTGGGGTAGCCCAAGTGTGATGGTGTGGGCCGCCATATCAGGCCGGTACAGGACGCCACTGGTGGTTGTGGATGGGAATCTTAACGCCCAGCGGTATGTGGATAACATCCTGCGACCTCATCTGCTGCCATTCCTGCTAGACCACCCAGAACTGAGAACCTTTCAGCATGACAACGCTCGTCCCCATGCTGCTCGCTTTACCACTGCATTTCTCCAAGGCGAGAACATCAACACCATGCAGTGGCCTGCGCTCTCCCCTGACCTGAATCCCATAGAGCACCTGTGGGATGAGCTTGGGAGATGCGTAGTTGGCAGGGCCAGGACATGGGCAGAGCTGCTTCAGACATTGAGGACTGAGTGGGACAGAATCCAGCAGCAATCCATCCAAAGACTGGTAGGCAGTATACGCCGACGATGCACTGCCTGTATCCAAAACAATGGTGGCCACACGCTATTGAAAGGGGACTGACATTGCACCCTGTGCTGTTCTGTGCTGTAGAACAAACTGATGAGATGGTGTATCTTGGTCAAAAACTTGACATGTCATTAATAAAATGCCAATGTTTCAATTAGCAATTGTTGGTTTGTTTTATTTTGAACTGTTACAATCTATCTATAATTCCAGTAATCTCTGTATGTCTGTATGTCTGTGACCGCTGTTTCTCGACAACCACGGGTCCGATATACTTTAAACTTGCCAGGTATATTGCTGGGGACCCGAGGATGTGCCTTTTCAAGGTTTCATATTAATCGGAGAAGTAGTTACCGAGCTATGTCCAAAAAACGATTCAACCAATCAGAGAGCAGCGAGCTATCACGTGTGCCGAACGTGGCGAACAGACTCTGCCTCCGACGGCACATTTGAGAGCGTATTCATTTATTTCACGTTGGCAAACTATGTTGGCGTTAAACTATGTTTTAAAACTAATTAAAACTAATTTGCGATTCTTTCGCTTTCCTGCGCGTTTGTGCACGCTATGGCGATTTCTTTACCAAACTCCGCAAGCCGTTCGCTTTGGACCAAACCATTTCATGTAAATAGAGGGGGGGGGGGGGGGATTGTCACCGTACTCGCAAGCCGTTCGCTTTGGACCAAACCATTTCATGTAAATAGAGGGGGGGGGATTGTCACCGTACTCGCAAGCAGTTTGCTTTGGACCAAACCATTTCATGTAAATAGAGGGGGGGGGGGATATAATTTTAGATATATATATAGTACGGGCATGCCCTAGTTTTATTACATTTCAAACAAGTGGTAAGTTTATTTTGCGTTTCAGTATATACACACACACACTAGCATGGATTGGCTCCCTGTGCTCCCCTCACCACACATCACTACAGAGGAACGGGCTTGCTTTAACTGAGGGTAATGACTGTACCTGAGATGCTGTGTTGAGATGATTTACACCAATCATAATACAAACATTTATTTTACACAAATTTATTTACAATATGCATGATATTGCATTTTTATAAACAATAGAAGATGAAGATTTAAGTTTAATTTTGTTTTTTTTTCAAATGAAATCCAAAAAAAACCCTTTGGACATACACTCGGGAAAGTGGTGGGTGGTCCCTCTCGGCTCTCCCCCCGTTGGTATTTTTGTGCACATAAGATTGTTCACGGTTCTGTTTAAATATTATTTAAATATGTATAACCTTTCCCCTTCAGTGTTTTACTCAGTGGTATTTTACAACACGCTGTTTTTCTTCCTATTTAAAAGGCTTTTCTCAATTTCCTCTCCAACTCATTCCACCTCAAAAAAAAGAAATTCAATATCTTATACGTCTCCCTCACTACATGGTCTAAATTCACATTCATTCCATCCCTCCTCCATCATTCTGAACCGGATTGCTAACTTGAAAATCACAACAAACCCAATTTGTTTTCAATGTTCGTCTTTCATTAATCATCCACTTTCTAAACTCCCCTCTTGCCCCTCCCATCCAAATCCCTCCCCTTGCACCTACACTCCTAAACTCCCCCCTTGCCCCGCCACTCTTAAACTCCCCCCTACCCCTCCACTCCTGAACTCCCCCCTTGCCCTTCCACTCCTGAACTCCCCCCTTGCCCTTCCCCTCCCAAACTCCCCCCTCACTCCTCCCCTTCAAAACTCCCCCCCCAACCCCTCCCATTCAAATCTCCCCCCATACCATTCCTCTCCAATTCACCCTCCTCCCCCCTCCTCCTCAAAGCTGCCTCCTCCCCACTTCGTCTCCCTTCTATCTCATACCTCCACCCCCCCCCCAACCTTCTTCTTTCCTCTGCCCCCCCTCAAACAACCCCTCTCTGTGCCTCATCCCTTCACCTTCAAACCTTTCATCCTCCTCATCCTTCCCTTTCTTGGAACTCTTCTGCAATCGCTGACACACTAACAACTGCTCTCCCTACCTTCCCCTCTCATCCTTCATCTTACCCTACTCCTCCCCTCCCCTGTCCTGTACCTGATGCTCCCCCTCTCTCTTCATTAACGGTATGGACCTCAAACATCCGGGGCCTTCGCTCAAACCTGACTGATCTCTCCATACAGGTTGCTTCTGACAATCCAGACTTGATCTGCTTAACAGAGACTTTCCTCCTTCAAGATGTCTCTGAATCCTTAATATCTCTTCCTGGTTACTCCCTCCTCGGGTATGATAGACCTGAGCCTCGGCCTGGTGGTGGGGTGGCTATCTTTATCAAAAACTCTCTTCCTCACTCCTTGCACTGCCCTCTCTCCTCCTCACCCCCAGGAGTACCTCTGGCTACGGCTTCCTCTCCGCTCCCACCTTTTGTTCATATGTGTTCTGTACCGTCCCCCAAACAGGGATGACTCCATCTACATTTCACTGTCTGACAACATGGACCAACTTCTATCCACTCATCCCAACTCTCTTCCTCATATGTGGTGACTTCAATTGTCATCATGCCACCTGGTTGGGTGTGGGTTCCTCTCTCACCAGTCATGGCACCTCAGCAAAGGACTTCTGTGACTCACTGGGATTGACACAATCTGTCAATTTCCCGACCCGGATCTCAGCCAATGGAGTATCTTCTCTTCTAGACTTGGTTATGACTAACTTTCCTGCTAATGACTGCTGCTCTTCTTCTGCTCCAATCGGTTCTTCTGATCATGTGCTTGTCAAAGTGGACATCTCTCTGGCCATTCTCAGAGAGCCTCCTCAGCATCAACGAGTCTGGCATTTCACTCAAGCCGACTGGGACGGTCTTCAAGCAGCCATCAATCGTCTGGATTGGTCTCCCATCTCGACTGCCTCTGACATCAATTCTTCCTGGGAATTCTTCCAAAGCAAACTGATCTCTCTCATGCACAGATTTATCCCATCTCGCCTTCAGTTGTCTTACCCTTCCTCCCGTCCATGGTACACTGAATCTTGTGGTGAGGCAGTTGCCCTGAAACAACTTGCCTTTGCCTCTTGGAAGGCTAATCCAACTGAAGGAAATCTCAGTTCCTTCCACCAAGCTCGGAACAAGTGTGTGTCTACCCTCAGGAGTGCCAGGAAGCACTATCTCTCCTCACTCAAGAATGAACTCTCAAACCTGTCTCCTTCCTCCAAATCCTGGTGGTGTCTGGTCAAATCCGTTTCTGGTGTTTGTTCCCCCTCCATCCCCTCCCTTACCTCAAATGGCCACACAGTTGACATCGCACGTGACAAAGCCGAATGCCTCAACTCTGTGTTTGCCTCAAAATCCTTAGTCCCAAACCCATCTCTCTCTGTTCCCACCTTTCCCAGTCGAACCAAACTGCTCCTGGACTCTGTGACCTTCTCTCCTGACAAGGTGGAGGAGTTTTTGTCAAACCTCGACTCTGATTCTGCAACTGGCCCAGATGGCATCAGCCCACGGGTCCTAAAATCCTGCTCTGCCGCTCTATCTCACCCTCTCTCTGTTCTTTTCACCCTATCCTTTGCTCAAGGTCATCTGCCAGCATCCTGGAAATCAGCAAACATTACCGCTTTACACAAAAAAGGTGCAAAAACAGATCCTTGCAACTACAGACCAATCAGCCTGCTCCCAATTATCAGCAAAGTCATGGAATCAATCATTGCTTCGGATATGAAATCTTTCCTCTTCTCCAATGGCTTGATCTATGATCATCAATTTGGTTTCAGACCAGGTCACTCTACTCTGGACATGCTGCTTCTGCTGTCTCAACAATGGATGGAGGTCCTCAATGCCAAACAGGAAATCAGAGCTGTCTCCCTTGACATATCACGTGCCTTCGATACGGTCTGGCACCCAGCTCTGCTCACCAAACTCTCCTCCTATGGTATCCATGGAAATCTCCATGCATGGCTTGCGGACTTCCTCTCTGGTCATAGTCAACGTGTGGCCCTGAATGGATTTCTCTCATCTCCCCTTCCCGTTCAGGCTGGAGTTCCCCAAGGCAGTGTGCTGGGCCCTGTGCTTCTTCTGGTCTTTATCAATGATCTCTCTGACTCTCTGGAAAATCCTCTGTATCTCTTTGCTGATGACTCCACTCTCTGCCGCTCCATTCCTCTTCCCTCAGATCGGCAGTCTGCAGCCTCCTCACTCTCTGAAGACCTGGACAAAATCACAGACTGGTCAAACATGTGGAACATGTCTTTCAATCCTAACAAATCTCACACTCTTACTATGTCTCTCCGAAAAGATCGACTGGACAACCCTCCCATCTACTTTCTCAACAATCCTCTCCAAGAAGTTCTGTCGCTCAAGCTTTTGGGTCTCACCATCTGCCATGATCTTTCTTGGGAAAACCACATTTCCAAGCTGGCCTCCAAAGCCAGTCGCCGACTGGGCATCCTCCGTCGTGCGAAGTCCTTCCTAGGCACACCTGAGCTCCTCACCACATACAAGGCTTTCATCTGCAGCTCAATGGAATACTGTTCTCCCCTATGGGCTGGTGCTCCTGCCTCACACCTGGCTCGGCTTCACGCTGTTGAATCCAAAGCTTTCAGAATCATTGGAATCTCCCGCGATGAAGCTATCTCTGAGGGCCTTTCACTCACTCACCGCAGGCAGGTAGGTGGTCTTTCTGTCTTCTACCGACTCCTCTCCGGCCTTGCTCCCCCAGTTCTCTCTGTGCTCTGTCCCCCAAATATTCCTACAGGTCGCACAAGATCTGCCAGCCACCCTCTGATGGTTAAACTGCCGAAATCTCGGCTCTCTGCTCACCTTCACTCTTTCATTCCTCTTTTCTCCCGCCTCTGGAACAAACTCCCACACTCACTTCAATCACACTCCTCCCTCCAGGTCTTCAAAACAGCTGTTCACCACCATCTCTTATCTTCCCCCATCCAAAACCTTGATCTTTTCTACCCCCACTAATTCACCCCAGATCCACCTTGTTTGAAATTCCAACTTCTTTCCTGGAAGTCTTGGCAGTGTCCATATGTTTTATACCTCTCCCACCCCCCCCCCCCTTCCCATGCCTCCCCCCCAAAGCCCTCTCCCTCCCACAGTTCTCTCGATGTCTCCATGTCTCTCAGTCCCTGCTCTCAAATGTTGTGTTTGTGTCCTTCCCCCTCTCTCCCCATCTTGTCTACCGCTCCCGATGTTATTTGTTTTGTGTGTCTGTTTGTCTTTCTGTGTGATTAATGTTCGCTCTTTCACGAGCCTCGATCTTGTATACAAAAAAAAAAAAAAAAAAAAAAAAAAGTAGGTGCATAACGGAAGTTTAGTATGATTTCACAAAAGTTTGAAGTTGGCATCATCAATGATGATGATGATTGAAGAAAGCAATACAGCGAAAGAGGGGAGGGGTGAGTTGGGAGTTTAGAAAGTGTTGGACGATTAATGAAAAGACAAACATTTATTACAATCTGGGATTCTTGTGATTTCCAAGTCAGAGATCCATTTGAAAACGTTAGAGGAGGAGTGGAATGAAGGTGAGTTTAGATAATATAGAAAGGAATACCTGTAAGAGATTGAATTTTTTTTTGTTTGAAATTGAATGATTTAATGAGCAAATTGAAGACAGCCTTTTAAAGAGGAAGAAGAAGAGCGAGTTATAATATACAAGGGAAACAGGCCTACAGGGGAAAGTTTAAACATATTTAAACAAAACTATGAAAACTCTGGGAAATTCCCTGAAAGATAGGAGATTAACAAGCCAAATGAGCAAAGAACGAAGGAACAGGGAGGTGTATGAGCAATTTGTTATTACGGAAGGAGGGGGCTCCTTTTTTATTTCTTTGTTAATTTTTTTTTTTTGAAGGTTAGGTGAAAGTGGATCTGAGAAAGAAGGATAAAGGTTGAAGGAGTATGGTGAAAACTAGAATTGGAAAGGTGAGTATCGGCTGGAGAGGAAGGAGAAAAATGGAGGAGAGAAAAGGGCGGGCTATCCAGCACGTGGTCGAGGGTGGGGGTCGGGAAGCCGCGAGGAGAGAAGGAAATTATTGTCGCGTCTACCATGTAGTGAAGACCCCAGGGTGACAGATGACCAAACAAGCTTTAACTCTGAGGCGTATACCCAACTATGGTGGTACCTTTTGCACACGCGAGGGTGGTGGAGGGTAGCGAGGTCCTTACCTGCACGGACGGGACTGCACACGGAGGATTATCCGATCCCCACATCAAATAAACATACAAGACAGGCAAATCAACAATACAACACATGAAATGCAACAAATAATGGTTTAATTAAAATAAATGCCAGGATAACAAAAATGAAAGGTAAGGTAAAATCTAATTCTTAAATGAGGGACCCTCCAAACAGACTCGTATACAGACACAGGGAATGATAAAATAAAGATAAACTGTGGTGTGGTGCGTTGGCCGATACTCCGCCTGGCGTCCTTGACCAGTTGTCAAACCACCACGCGGGAACTGCACAAGATGACATGCAGTCACACACGTAATAGCCACCGACCCGCGGCGCGACGGCCAAACTCCCTTTTCCTTCGATCATCGCGATCTACTGGGTTCCACCACTCGTTTTACTCATGCGCACCACTCCACGCGCAGCCTCCTCCATCGAAGGCACAGGGAGAGAGTGCAAAATGGGCCCACCTTCCATGCAGCCAGGAACAGAGAGAGCGCAAATGCGACCGCCTGTAACAAGCCAGGGACAGAAAGAGAGAGCGAATGCGACTGCTCGTACTCAGAGCCCAGACCAAGAGAGAGAGAAAATGGTGGTGCTTTCCCTTTTTGCTCTGACTGTCTCAAACGTTCTCTCTGACGTCACCCACGCTCAAATCACCGAGCACCGTCAAATCGTCCCAACCAATCGTCCATCGGGGCTTGGCCTCACGGCCACACTTGGCGCCCACCGAGAAGTTTTGGATGGGTGGTGTCGTAGTGTCTGGGAACCATCGGCGATTATGTTATTTTAATCATGGGCCGGTTGCATGGCGAACCAAGTGTGCTTTATAAGAACGAAGGGAAAAATCACAAGGGCAATTACACACTGGGAATTTATCCATCGACCCTACCTAATTAGCATAGCTCCACCCCTCGCATGGAGACACATAACACTTACACGGACATCTGGTCCTAAGTTAAATACATTGAGGTGGCTTCACGGCATACAGAGCACGCTACTCTATACACGTAACATTATTATAAGGATTAATTATTTTTTGTATTTAAGACTTTATACAAAGGGTAAGATTTTCGGGGGAAGTAGGGGATGAAGAGAAAAAGAAAGAAGAAGGCAATACAGCGAAAGAACATACATATATAAACAAAAGACCAACGTTTTTTCTTTCCTTTACAGTTGACTGAAATGGCAACGAGATTGACTGAGGCAAAGAAGAAAGGTTGTTGCATGGATGGACGTCTTTCAGTCACCCACGATGGTTTCCAACAAATACACAGAGCATTTCAACTGCGATCCACCCTTGAGATTGACCATTTATCGCGTTTACAACAAGTTCATTGAAACCGGCTCAGTTGCTGATAATTACAAAGGGAACAGCGGTCGACCATGAACAGGCCGATACCCTGTAAACATAGCTGTTACACAAGAAGCTTTCTTGCGTAGCCCAGGGAAATCAACCAGACAATTCAACGTAGAATGTGGTCTTCCCCGGGCAACGGTGTTAGTCAGGGCCCTTAGGGATATTTTGGGGCCGTTTGGTTCAAATTCTTCCAAAAGCACCAAATTTGGCCCAGATGTTGCCCATGCCATACTCTTTCGATTTTTGACGGGCGCCAAGATGGGCGCCCCCCCCCCCCACCCCGGGGGGCCCATATTGGCGAAATACTAAATGGCCCCCACCCGGATTAGAGGAAAATCAGTTAAATAACCAAAAGGGTTGGAATCATGTATGATACGACTTTTCAGGGGTTTTCGAGGTCGAGGAATCCAATTATGATGTTATTTTGATGATTCGAGGTCAAGGTCAACCCTCAAGGTCATCTTAAAGGTCATTTTTGAGTCAAAAATGTCGGTTTTTGAGTTTTTTGTCAAGATTTACGCGAGGTTCACCATTTTATGTTTCTGGGTTGGGTAATCGAACTCTGACCTTATTTTTGACAATTAGAGGAAATATTTACATGTCTATTTCCTAATTTTCAGGCATATGCAGTTCATCAGTCTAATTACAAAGGTACGGATTTTGATGTTTTATGAACTGTATGCCATATCCTCGTGTTTAATTTTTGTGCGATTATGATCCGGGTTCATGTATACATGATTGTATACATGTCATAAATATGACGTCATAGGTCATGTGACCTGGCAGCCATATTGGATTTTATGAAAACCTTAAAAATGGATCCCTGCCCTCATTTTTCGATCGATTCATTTTGAACTTTGACCACTTATAGTACGCCATGTGATTGGATGCATATCCTAATTATGACGTCATAGGTCAGGTGACATGGCGGGATGGACCGGTATGGTCCCCGGATCATACCGCCCTTGGCGCCCGTCAAAAATCGAGAGTATGGCATGGGCAACAACTGCGCCACATTTGATGCTTTTGGAAGAATTTGAACCAAAATATCCCTAAGGGCTCTGACTGTGTGGAGAATCTTGAACAAGGACCTGGGAATGCGGCCATATCATTTGCAGATTGTGCAAGCCTTACGTCCTGCAGACAAAACTGCTCGTGTTGAGGTTTGCAAAGTTTTCTTAGAGATGAAGAACTTGGAACCTGACATTCACAGGCTAGTGTCATTCAGCGATGAGGCATCCTTTCACATAAGCAGACGCGTGAACAAACACAACTATGTCTTCTGGGGTACTGAGACTCCTCGTGTTATGCGTGAGCATGAACGAGACAGTCCCAAGGTGAATGTCTGGTGTGCAGTCACTGGAAAAGGAGTGGTAGGCCATATTTTTTTGAAAATACCACAATCAATGGTGGTGACTTCTTGCACGTGGAGAATTACGCAGAGGACAATCTGCCACTACAAATCCGACTTACCGGATGCTTTCAGTTGGATGGAGCTCCACCCCACTTTGCTTCGAACTCCACTCCACTCTGACTTTTTTAAGCTATTCACATACATTTGTTGTTGTGTATATATATATATATATATAAAGAGGCATTGATTAAGTTATAATGGGGGAGGGGGAGAGAAGGGGGGCCTCATTTTTGGGGTTGTACCAATTTATGTCGAGAGTTACCGGCAGGTTTGCTTTACGAGTTGCGCAATAAAACTCTTGTTTGCTCACCCACCATGTCAAACAGCACAGCTTCTGGTCACCGCTCTTTCACCCCAATATGCTTCCTTGTGTCCCTGTGCGGTTTTCCACAAAGCATACTGAGTACTGTCTTTTGTACAGACAACTGTGTGGTTTTAAATTGGACTTTTAAAATATAGTACAGGCATAATTAATTTAAGCTTAAAATAAAAATAACTAATTTTGCTGCAATAAAAAAGTTATTAATCATTATTTCCTGGAAAAAAACAATTTTTTTTTTTGGTTAAATCCCAATTACAACTTTGATTTGATTCTAGTGTAACATACTCTTTGCGGATTGTTTGTAATGCCGAAGCAGTCTTGACAAGGGTTACACTAGGTGGTTTGCCATTGCATTCCCTGAATTGTTTGTCTGTACTCTATCTTTTTGAATTCTTAGTCTAGCAAGGAAGGAGTACTTACCTTTTTTTTCTTGCTTTTCTTTGTCGTTGAAGTTCTCTATGCATGATTTGGGAACTTATCGAAGAGTTGATATTATCCTGATGGAGTGCTTATGCTATGACAGACAAACATAATTGTCAGCAAAAAAGGTTCTGTAGAAATTCTAAAGAAAAGGGTCTATAGATTTGCTTCTTATAATTATATCGACCTTAAAGCCTGGTGTTGGCTTAGCGGTTGGGGTGCCGGCTTGGGATCCGCGGATCCTGGGTTCGAATCCCGGTCTATGAGCTGAATTAACACCAGGGGGGTTGACTCGGCCTGTCATCCTTCCGAGGTCGGCAAATTGAGCACCAGCTCACTGGTAATTCCCTGTGTGTCGCAAGAAGCGACTAATAGGGTTGGTGGCAGGAAGAGCATCCGGCTATAAAACATTGCTTCAAAAAAGGGGACCACGGTGCCCGAAAAAGGCCATCCCCTGCTCTGTGGGGGAAAATGGCTGCTAAAGGTGGTTCAATTATAACGACCTTAAAACTGTACTATCGAACCCCAAAGTTTACCCCGCTCACGCGAAACAAAAAAGTGTGGGGGATTATGAAATTGATTCATATCTGACTTTCCGTTTGTCTGTCCCATCAGTTTATGATCGAGAAACAGCGTGTTTAAATTGAACATTTTGTCTGTCTATGTACAAGAAAATGCCTCCAATCTCATTGGGCAGCACTTCACCAAGCAGCAAGACAAGGACCCAAACACACTGACAACACAACCAAGGTGTTCATCGGGGAAAAAGTGGAAAGTTTTAGACCAAAAAAAAAAGTGGAACTTTATTAGGGCACAGTATAAACACACACACACACACACACACACACACACACACACACCTGCCTAAAGTGTTGGTGTGAGAAATTCCTGAGGTTATCCTAAATACTCAATAACTCAGTGAGCTGTGGCCACATTAGTGATGACTGATGAGGTCCCTTGGGTTTGAGTTTTGGGTTGAGTCAGGAATTTTTAACACTATCCCCATACATGAGTTGAAAACACTATCCCCATATCCCCACCACCGCCCCCCCGCCCCTCCCCCAATGCATGTACTATCCCCATGAAGACCCAAAATGCATATCAGGAAACATATGCTTCATATTTGATAATGGTCAATTGTAACGTGGTCATGCTCATTCCCACGAATCTTCTTCCTATGCAGACTGCCTCGGAACTGACAACAAGCTGAGTCGTATCAAAGATCTGGATACTCACTACGTAAATCTACGCAAGCGGTACTTAAACTGCGAGCTCGTCCTGGGCAACCTGGAGATTACGTACGCTGACAAGGACTTTGATTTCTCCTTCCTGCAGGTATGCCTCACGTGTAAATGAGAATCCCCTTCATTAAAACTGCCATCATCCGAACCACTCGTCCTTCTCCTGGCTTCTTCCAGAAAGTTGTTGTTGTTGTTGTTGTTGTTGTTGTTGTTGTTGTTGTGATGGCCTCAAGTGAGTCATACATCCATTGATCAAACATGCTTGAGTTCTTCAGGATTAATTCAGAACATACAAACTCAGCACTTAAAGTGAGCGGTCACTGTGCAGAGAAAGCATTTGAAAGGTAAATCCACTCTTTATTAGATATTTAGGTGGTAGGGTCTGTTTAGCTGTTTAGTTAAGTTTAGCTTTTTCTCCGACAAAGTCGCCGGAGGCATTATGTTTTCGGGTTGTCCGTCCGTCCGTCCGTCCGTCCGTCCGTCTGTACGGGCTAAACCTCGTTTTTCTCAGCAACCATATGTCCGATTGAGACGAAACTTTCATGGTAAGAGTGACACCCATGCAGAATGTTTTTATGATAATTGTGACGCCATCTTGGATTAAAAGGAAATAATTAAATTATTTCTCGGAAACCGCTCAATGGAAAAATTTGAAACTTGCCACATTGTCAATTACTCCCAATGGGGAACAAAAGCATGATAATAATGACATCATAGGTGAATAGCAGAATCCCTGGTGTTGGCTTAGCGGTCAGGGTGCCAGCTTAGGATCCTAGGATCCTGGGTTCGAATCCCGGTCGAGCGCTGAATTAACGCCAGGGGGGTTGACTCAGCCTGTCATCCTTCCGAGGTCGGCTAATTGAGTACCAGTTCACTGGTAATTCCCTGTTTGTCGTAAAAGGCGACAAAAAGGGTTGGCGGCAGGAAGGGCATCCGGCCGTAAAACATTGCTTCAAAAAAGGGGACCAAAAAACAACAACAACCACGGTCCCCGAAAAAGGCCAACCCCCGCTTGCGGGGAAAATGGCCTCTAAAGGTGGTTTTATAGGTGAATAGCAGCCAAAAATGTTTTAATCGAATTCCTTATCCTAAAAATCTGAAATTGCATGCACATGATCTATGACCCATTTGTAATGAAATATTAAATTTATGACATTATCAGTCACTTGATTTGGCAGCCATTTTGGATTGAAGGAAAATATTAAATAATTATATCTCTGAAACCGCTAACCCTATCAATACTAAATTTTACAAATATCATCTAACAGCACTGTTGCATATAGTTTGAAAATGATGATGTCTTAGGTCACGTAGTTTGGCAGCCACCTTGGATAGAAAAACGAACCTTGTCCAATCAACACGAAACTTCACAAACATGACCCACTACCCATACATATGCACAGTAATGGCATCTACCCGTTGTGGAATTTGGCGGAGGCATATTGGCGATACAGTCGCATTGTTCTAGCTTAATTTTACAAACACCGATCCCCACAAACTTCCATCCTATGAACAATCATATGCTTCTTTCTGTAAAGTGCAATTCAAATTTATTACATTTAGTGTAACCCAAAGCATAAAGCCTCATTTACTTTGTTCATAAAAATAAAAACTTCATATTTTGTCATACCTTCAGATATGTTATAATCCATCCATAACTTTTTGAAATATGATGCTATATATCGTTTTTGGCTCGATCGCTCAATGGTGAAGAATTACATTAGGATTTAAAAAATTATCTGATCCAGATACAGATTCGAATCTACATCAAAATTGAATGAATTTGATCGTGTCACACACCCAACCCGTCCACCATGTTTCATCCGAATCTGTCCATAACATTTTGAGATATCATGCTGTATATCATTTTTGCCTATCTCTCAATGGTGAAGAATCACTAAAAAAATTCTCGTATACGGATCCAGATCTTCACCAAAATCAAATAATTTCGTCCCTGTCACACATTTAACCTGTCCACCAAGCTTCGTCTAAATCTGTCTACAACTCTGAGATGTATCGTGTGTGTGTGCGCCTCGACCCAAAATGTTTTTATACTTGTTTTAAGATCTAATATATCTACCCATGTCATGTATGTGCACGTGCAAAGACCCAAAATGTTATTATACTTGTGTTAAGATCTAATATATCTACCCATGTCATGTATGTGCACGTGCAAAGACCTAAAATCTTTTTATACCTGTGTTGAGATTTAATATATATATACCCTGGTCATGTGTATGCGCAATGCGCATGCTAAGACCCAAAATGCTTTTATACCTATGTCGAGATTTAATATATCTACCCTTGTCATGTGTGCCAAGACCCAAAATGTTTTTATACCTGTGTCGAGATTTAACATATCTACCCTGGTCATGTGTGCCAAGACCCAAAATGTTTTTATACCTGTGTCGAGATTTAACATATCTACCCTGGTCATGTGTGTGCACATGCCAAGACCCAAAATATTTTAATACTTGTGTCGAGATTTAATATATCTACCGTGTGTGTGTGTGTGTGTGTGTGTGTGTGTGTGTGTGTGTGTGTGTGTGTGTGTGTGTGTGTGTGTGTGTGTGTGTGTGTGTGTGTGTGTGTGTGTGTGTGTGTGTGTGTGTGTGTGTGTCAAGACCCAAAATGTTTTTATAACTGTGTCGAGATTTAATATATCTACCCTGGTCATGTGTGTGTGCGCGTGCGCCAAGACCCAAAATGTTTTTATACCTGTATCGAGATTTAACATAGCTACCCTTGTGTAGGAGCAGACAGCCGCAGGCAAACTCATACGTAATAGATGTATACGTGCACGTATGTGCCTTTGCCACATTGCTGCACACAATGATATAATTGTGGTTATCGTGGCAACTTACTATATTTCACCAAATGTCCGTCTGTCCGTTCGAAGGTACCGCAAGAACGGCTCAACCGATCGCAACGATATTTTGGGTGGGTATTCCTGGGCCCCTGGGAGTAAAATAGGCTATATTGTTTTTCCAATTTTTCCAATTTTCCAGTTTTTCCAAGCACGATGGAATAATATTTACCGATATGAACAGTGATGTGGCTTTTATTGAAATTCTACAAATACCGTTTAGATTTTGATGACAATTATTAACCTGCCGCGAATGCGGAAGTGGACAGATGACGGCAATGCGCGGGTTTGATAATATCCCAATACAACCGTCATTCAATCGTAATGTTAAATCGTTAAACGTTAATCATGTTAATCGTTTTGTTAAAGTATCAATTGATGATTGGAATTGAGTGAATACAATTACGATTTTGAATTCGTAATTGTATTCACCCAACCGTACGGAACTTCACATCAGGATTTAAATATTTGTTTATGTCACGAATGTTGTTAAAAGTTTATTTTTTATATTAATGTTATTTAATTTGTGATTGGAGTTATGCTATTTGGAATGAAAAAAGAGATATCGAGTTCAAGTGAATGACGAAATGCCGTGCTGGTTTCTACTTTCTATACGTGAACTTCGCGGATTGCCATATGCAGATTCGCCATTGACTGGGTATGGAACAAACGTACACGTTTGTTTGCCAACGGGTATGTTTTTCATGGAAGTCCTTCACAAACTTGCTGTCCATGTCTGACATGTGACTGAAAGTGCTGCAGGAATGTGGAATTTATTGGTTTCATGCTTTGGCATTCACCGTTTCTGCATTGTCTGTTTGCTTCTGGCTTCCCAACCGTGCATAGCACGGGTACCTCACTAGTGAGTTTAATTTGATTATGACTTGGCAAAGTATGGACAAACCTTTACGTTTATACTTTTTAACTCAACTGGACTACCGTCCAGTTGAGTTTATCACATACTGAACCCTCCGGCGTCCGTCGTCTGTCGTCGTCGTCGTCGTCTGTTGTCTGTCGTCCGTTAACTTTTCGACGTTAACACTCCAGCGTCCACAAATATCAACCGATTCTGATCAAACTTGACATGCAGCATCCTTACCCCAAGGACCAGGTTGATATTACATTTCAGCCCGATCCGTTGAAAAATGGCGGACTTAGGCGACCATTTTGTTTTTGGTCATGAAAACGACGTTAACACTCTAGCATCCACAAATATTAACAGATTTTGATCAAACTTAGAATGTTTAACCCTTACCACACAAGGTAGGTTGCTATTGCATTCCAACCCGATCCGTCACAAAATGCCCACCATAGGCCGCCATATTGTTTTCAGCTCCAAAACGACGTTAAGACTTTAACGTCCACAAATATTTATGGATTAGGATTATGGAATATTTCATTTATCTAACAACTGACCTACTTTAAAGTTGTACAGTCAGTTCAGTTGAGTTCTGCTTCCCTGGAAGCTCTAGTTTATTTACCTTTTGCCACACCTTTGCCCACCTTCTGGAGACTTAAAAGAGCAACATAATTGAATGAAAGCAGTACAAAGTTATAGCTAAAGCTTCATTTAAATTTCATTTGCGGTGTTTGCAGAAATATATGGACATGGTAGCCTAAGTTCGAAATCCTGAACCAGTTATAAACTGTCATCCTGGTGATTCACAGGTAGGATGATTTATCAATGGGTGTTCTGTCTCTTGGATGGACGTACGTTACGCTCGGGGTCTCATCTCCTGACGTTAGTTGGTGGACGTTAAAGATCTCCTGTTGTCCTTCACGAATGTAAATTACAAATTATTGGCCTAACCTTAGATGAACATCAGGCCTGTCCAGCCGGTTCGTGAAAGGCTCGTGCCTAGCTTCCCAAGCCAAACCCACAATAACATGGGAATAATTATGGCCATTAAAGATGAAGATGCTGATTATACATTTCCTTTACCGAGTTTATGTTGAAAAGTAATAAATAATTTAACATCTCTCTCTCTCTCTCTCTCCTCCAGTCCATTCGTGAAGTTTCTGGATACGTCCTCATTGCAATGAATATGGCATCACGTATTCCTCTTGATAACCTGATACTTATCCGAGGAAACAACCTGTATAAGAACAAGCATGCACTGGTTGTTGTAATCAATGAGAACCACGAGTCAGATCTTGGAGTAAAAGAGCTGGGCCTCAGCAACCTAACAGGTAGGAAAAAGTAAATAACCTTGACATAAGTTTTCCATAATATATATATTTTAGGAAAACTGTTTTGACTATTATAATCAAAAAAATTATTTCACATTTAATGAATCCTGGACTTTGTCTAATATGATCCTATATCTTTCCTTACAAGAAACTTCAAT
Source organism: Myxine glutinosa (assembly GCF_964187855.1). NCBI lineage: Eukaryota > Metazoa > Chordata > Myxini > Myxiniformes > Myxinidae > Myxine > Myxine glutinosa. The sequence continues at coordinate 170,540,631 of NC_136267.1, read as the reverse complement.
GCAGGGTGAGGCCTTTCGGTCTTTCAAAGCCTGTGGTGGTGTTGCACCTTTTGTTATTTGGCCATACTCTAACCTTGGCAAATTTAAAGTCGTTGGTACGACTCGGCCGGGGTTGGAGCCACCGACCTCCGAGACTCAGAGCGGACTTTCTAATCAATAAACCACTGGGTCTAGTGTGGAACATTCGGATGATTTAATAGACTGCTGCACAACCCTCCTTGGTGACATGTGCAGCCCGTTTGTGGTGGTCGTGATGTTGGTGGTTTGTAGTGGTTGTGATGTTGGTGGTTTGTGGTGGTGGTAATGTTGGTGGTTTGTGGTGGTCATGATGTTGGTGGTTTGTGTTGGTTGTGATGTTGGTGGTTAGTGGTGGTTGTGATGTTAGTGGTTTGTGTTGGTTGTGATGTTGGTGGTTTGTGGTGGTTGTGATGTTAGTGGTTTGTGTTGGTTGTGATGTTGGTGGTTCGTGGTGGTTGTGATGATAGTGGTTTATAATGGTTGTGATGTTGGTGGTTTGTGGTGGTTGTGATTTTGGTGGTTTGTGGTGGTGGTGATGTTGGTGGTTTGTGGTGGTCATGATTTTGGTGGTTTGTGGTGGTTGTGATGTTAGTGGTTTATAATGGTTGTGATGTTGGTGGTTTGTGGTGGTTGTGATGTTGGTGGTTTGTGGTGGTTGTGATGTTGGTGGTTTGTGGTGGTCATGATCTTGGTGGTTTGTGGTGGTTGTGATGTTAGTGGTTTATAATGGTTGTGATGTTGGTGGTTTGTGGTGGTTGTGATGTTGGTGGTTTGTGGTGGTGGTGATGTTGGTGGTTTGTGGTGGTCATGATTTTGGTGGTTTGTGGTGGTTGTGATGTTAGTGGTTTATAATGGTTGTGATGTTGGTGGTTTGTGGTGGTTGTGATGTTGGTGGTTTGTGGTGGTGGTGATGTTGGTGGTTTGTGGTGGTCATGATTTTGGTGGTTTGTGGTGGTTGTGATGTTAGTGGTTTATAATGGTTGTGATGTTGGTAGTTTGTGGTGGTTGTGATGTTGGTGGTTTGTGGTGGTGGTGATGTTGGTGGTTTGTGGTGGTCTTGATGTTGGTGGTTTGTGGTGGTTGTGATGTTGGTGGTTTTTGGTGGTTGTGATGTTGGTGGTTTGTGTTGGTTGTGATGTTGGTGGTTTGTGGTGGTTGTGAAGTTGGTGGTTTGTGGTAGTCGTGATGTTGGTGGTTTGTGGTGATGTTGGTGGTTTGTGGTGGTTGTGATGTTGGTGGTTTGTGGTGGTGGTGATGTTGGTGGTTTGTGGTGGTCTTGATGTTGGTGGTTTGTGGTGGTTGTGATGTTGGTGGTTTTTGGTGGTTGTGATGTTGGTGGTTTGTCTTGGTTGTGATGTTGGTGGTTTGTGTTGGTTGTGTTGTTGGTGGTTTGTGGTGGTTGTGATGTTAGTGGTTTGTGGTGGTTGTGATGTTGGTGGTTTGTGGTGGTTGTGATGTTAGTGGTTTGTGTTGGTTGTGATGTTGGTGGTTTGTGGTGGTTGTGATGTTAGTGGTTTGTGGTGGTTGTGATGTTGGTGGTTTTTGGTGGTTGTGATGTTGGTGGTTTGTGTTGGTTGTGATGTTGGTGGTTTGTGGTGGTTGTGATGTTGGTGGTTTGTGTTGGTTGTGATGTTGGTGGTTTGTGGTGGTTGTGATGTTAGTGGTTTGTGTTGGTTGTGATGTTGGTGGTTTGTGGTGGTTGTGATGTTGGTGGTTTTTGGTGGTTGTGATGTTGGTGGTTTGTCTTGGTTGTGATGTTGGTGGTTTGTGTTGGTTGTGATGTTGGTGGTTTGTGGTGGTTGTGATGTTAGTGGTTTGTGGTGGTTGTGATGTTGGTGGTTTGTGGTGGTTGTGATGTTAGTGGTTTGTGTTGGTTGTGATGTTGGTGGTTTGTGGTGGTTGTGATGTTAGTGGTTTGTGGTGGTTGTGATGTTGGTGGTTTTTGGTGGTTGTGATGTTGGTGGTTTGTCTTGGTTGTGATGTTGGTGGTTTGTGGTGGTTATGATGTTGGTGGTTTGTGTTGGTTGTGATGTTGGTGGTTTGTGGTGGTTGTGATGTTAGTGGTTTGTGTTGGTTGTGATGTTGGTGGTTTGTGGTGGTTGTGATGTTAGTGGTTTGTGTTGGTTGTGATGTTGGTGGTTTGTGGTGGTTGTGATGTTAGTGGTTTGTGGTGGTTGTGATGTTGGTGGTTTTTGGTGGTTGTGATGTTGGTGGTTTGTCTTGGTTGTGATGTTGGTGGTTTGTGGTGGTTGTGATGTTGGTGGTTTGTGTTGGTTGTGATGTTGGTGGTTTGTGGTGTTTGTGATGTTGGTGGTTTGTGGTGGTTGTGATGTTGGTGGTTTTTGGTGGTTGTGATGTTGGTGGTTTGTCTTGGTTGTGATGTTGGTGGTTTGTCTTGGTTGTGATGTTGGTGGTTTGTGTTGGTTGTGATGTTGGTGGTTTGTGTTGGTTGTGATGTTAGTGGTTTATAATGGTTGTGATGTTGGTGGTTTGTGGTGGTTGTGATGTTGGTGGTTTGTGGTGGTGGTGATGTTGGTGGTTTGTGGTGGTCTTGATGTTGGTGGTTTGTGGTGGTTGTGATGTTGGTGGTTTTTGGTGGTTGTGATGTTGGTGGTTTGTGTTGGTTGTGATGTTGGTGGTTTGTGGTGGTTGTGATGTTGGTGGTTTTTGGTGGTTGTGATGTTGGTGGTTTGTCTTGGTTGTGATGTTAGTGGTTTGTGGTGGTTGTGAAGTTGGTGGTTTGTGGTAGTCGTGATGTTGGTGGTTTGTGGTGATGTTGGTGGTTTGTGGTGGTCGTGATGTTGGTGGTTTGTGGTGGTTGTGATGTTGGTGGTTTTTGGTGGTTGTGATGTTGGTGGTTTGTCTTGGTTGTGATGTTGGTGGTTTGTGGTGGTTGTGAAGTTGGTGGTTTGTGGTAGTCGTGATGTTGGTGGTTTGTGGTGATGTTGGTGGTTTGTGTTGGTTGTGATGTTGGTGGTTTGTGTTGGTTGTGATGTTGGTGGTTTGTGGTGGTTGTGAAGTTGGTGGTTTGTGGTAGTCGTGATGTTGGTGGTTTGTGGTGATGTTGGTGGTTTGTGTTGGTTGTGATGTTGGTGGTTTGTGGTGGTCTTGATGTTGGTGGTTTGTGGTGGTTGTGATGTTGGTGGTTTTTGGTGGTTGTGATGTTGGTGGTTTGTCTTGGTTGTGATGTTGGTGGTTTGTGTTGGTTGTGATGTTGGTGGTTTGTGGTAGTCGTGATGTTGGTGGTTTGTGGTGATGTTGGTGGTTTGTGTTGGTTGTGATGTTGGTGGTTTGTGTTGGTTGTGATGTTGGTGGTTTGTGGTGGTTGTGAAGTTGGTGGTTTGTGGTAGTCGTGATGTTGGTGGCTTGTAGTGATGTTGGTGGTTTGTGGTGGTCGTGATGTTGGTGGTTTGTGGTGGTCGTGATGACAACACCACTGGGTTCTTTGCTGCGAGCTTGTTTCAGAAGTGAATGGAAATCAGGAAGTGATCGGATGCTTCAATGATTATTTGGGCTGCAATTTTGTTTGTGCAAAACAAAATTTATAAAACATACGATACATTAATTTGGGAGAAAGCATTGAACATTTTTTTGCAATATTATATTGTGTACAAGCTGTTGTTGGTTTTTACATGGAAATTAACTCTTGACGTTAGGTGACTATACTTTGTTTGTCCGTTTGTGCATTTGTATGTTCATCTTTCAAGGCCCAATCACAGCACCTAGAGGCCCCAAAATTTGGGTTTTGGTACTTGAGAAGCTGGGCAAGGTTTGAATGTACCACACGTGGCCTTGGTGTTCGTTTTGAGGCCACCAAAGGCCACTATAAAGTGTATATTGGGATGTGGGGTCAGGCAGTGCTGCCTTCGGACCACCGGCAAGAGATAAAACGACCATGAGATCAAAAATTCCATCACTTAACAATGTCCAACATGTCACGAAACCACTGCCGGGAAAAACTCAACGACCCCGGGCAGCGCCGGGTATCCTTTACCTGTTACTAAGCAAGTTGTCCTTGTTGTCGATAGAATATCAAGTAGCAGTGTACATGTGTTTTTTTTTTTTACCTCTCCCACCCCCCCCCCCCCCCCCCCACCTTCCCATGCCTCTTCCCCCAAAGCCCTCTCCCTCCCACAGATCTCCCGATGTCCCTGCTCTCAAATGTTGTATTTGTGTGCTTCCCCCTCTCTCCCCATCTTGTCTCCCCCTCCCTTTATTTCGTCTTTTGTGTCCGCTTGTTTTGTTTTTTTTTGTCATTAATGTTAGCTCTTGCACGAGCCTCGATCTTGTACACACACCAAAAAGAAAATTAAACATGTTTGTTTTGGGTAATAAAGGATTACATCCAGATAAAATGCCAGTAGGAGGGTCGTTTGTCTGGCTCATTGTTCCAAATACTGTGACCCATAAAACTCAAAGTACGATTGTTCAATCAAAACATTGTCATCAACACCCTCCCCCTCCCACCTCCCATCCCCAGAGATCCTGCATGGAAGTGTTCTCATCAGGAGCAATGGGTATCTTTGCTATGTGGAAACGATCATTTGGGAAGATCTGCAGGATATCTCTTCGAAGGAAAACGTCACAAACGAAGTGGAATTTAGCAGCAACAACTGTAAGTGTTTATTTCCCCCTTTTATATTGTGCTAAAACTCATAGTAGAGCGAACACCTCCATCAGATGCACAACAACGACATTGTTAGACATCGGTACATACTCTTCTATTTTTTTTATTTTTTTTTGAATACAAGATCGAGGCTCGTGAAAGAGCGAATATTAATCACACAGAAAGACAAACAGACACATAAAACAAATAACATCGGGAGCGGTAGACAAGATGGGGAGAGAGGGGGAAGGACACAAACACAACATTTGAGAGCAGGGACCAAGAGACATGGAGACATCGAGAGAACTGTGGGAGGGAGAGGGCTTTGGGGGGGAGGCATGGAAGGGGGGGTGGAGGGGTGGGGGTGGGAGAGGTATAAAACATATGGACACTGCCAAGACTTCCAGGAAAGAAGTTGGAATTTCAAACAAGGTGGATCTGGGGTGAATTTGTGGGGGTAGAAAAGATCAAGGTTTTGGATGGGGGAAGATAGGAGATGGTGGTGAACAGCTGTTTTAAAGACCTGGAGGGAGGAGTGGGATTGAAGTGAGTGTAAGGATATTATATTTTGTCTGTCTGTCTGTCCAGGCCGTAACTTTTTTGCCGTTTGAGTTTTGTCATCGACTTTACACCAAAGCTTTATTATGATAATACGTAGATGGCAAATTAATAATTTGGTCAAAAGGTCAAAAGGTTGAAGTCAGCGTCACCTCGAATCATCAATTTACATCCAATGGACCTGAAATTTAAATTTACCATTTGAGTTTTGTCATCAAATTTTCACCAAAGCTTTATTATGAGAACATAGAGACGGGAAATTAATTATTTTTTCAAAAGGTCAAAAGGTCAAAGGTCAGCATGACATAAAATCATCAATTTTCATCCGATTGACGTTAAATTTTAAGAATTTGCATATTGGGTCACTGGATTGGGTTTAACAATCAAAAGATAAAAGCTGATTGTTGTTTTTTTAGGTCAAAAGGTCAAGGTTGCATAAAATGGTCAATTCTCATCCATTTGACTTGGAGTTTGAGCAGGGGTTGCATATTGGGTCACTGAAGCATATTGTTTTTGATGTCAATCAAAAGGGCAAGATTGCCTATAATCGTCGATTTTTGTTGTTGTTGTTGTTGTTGATATTTTTTACCTCCGCCACCAAAGGTGGATGGAGGTTATGTTTTCACCCTTGTCTGTCTGTGTGTCGGTCTGTTCATTTGTCCGTTTGTCTGTCCGTTTGTGAACAAGATATCTCAAAAGGTTATGGACGGATTCGGACGAAATTTCTCAGAGATGTAGCACGTGTAACCAGGACGAAATGATTAGATTTTGGTGAAGATCCGGATCCGGTTCCGGCTACGAGAATTTTTAAAGTGATTCTTCACCATTGGGAGAAAGGGCCAAAAACGATACATAGCAGGATATCTCAAAAAGTTATGGATGGATTTGGATGAAACTTGTTGGACCGGTTGTGTGTCTGAAAAGGAAGAATCGATTCGATTTTGGTGAAGATCTGGATCCAGCTGGTAGAATTGTTGAAGTGATTCTTCACCATTGAGTGATATGGCCAAAAATTATACATAGCAGGATATCTCAAAATGTTATGGACGGATTTGGACAAAACTTGGTGGACCGGTTCGGTGTGTCAAAAGGACTAATCGTTTCGATTTTGGTGAAGATCTGACTGAATATGAATTCGGCTACATGAATTATTTAATTTTTAAGTGATTCTTCACCATTGAGGGATTGGGTGCAAATCGATATATAACATGATATTTAAAAAAGTTATGAACGAGTTATGAATAAACTTGGTTGACGAGTTTGTTCGGTGACGAGAACAAGCCGATTCGTGTTTGGTTCGAGTCCGAATCCAGATCCTACCTATCAGTGGATACAAAAAATAAACTGTTCACCAGGTGGAGGTATGCCCTCTACCGAGTGCCGTTCTAGTTTAGAGCTGTTTTCATCATGTTTAGTATACAGAAAAGGAAGAAGAAGAAGAGGTCTGACTACAAAGCGGATGGGCTTTGCATTTTCAGCTGCTTTCTAGTTTTTATAATTATTATAATTATTATTATTATTATTATTATTATTATTATTAGCTTCCCCTGTCTCAGCAGACAAAGTATAATAATTAGTATGCTAAATAATAAGCAAGAAAACACTCAAGTTGATGAGGAAGTGGATACAATTTTGCAATGAGAAACAAAACCCATAGCAAGATGAACATTGACAATGTTATCCAATACCCAAACACCACCTCCGCCATCACCACCCCCAGCACCCTCAACACCTCCACCAACAGCTCTCCCCTCCGTCAAAGTATTGTTGTGTAACATACTCATATTATTACAGTTTAGGTGAAAGTTTTCCATGCTATAAGGATTGTAATAGTTTACCAACTCTGAATTGATTTGAAATGCTTTCATAGTGGTTCCTTTCACCTAGGTCCTCCGTGTCATGAAAGCTGCAACAATCACTGTTGGGGTCCGACAACTAATGATTGCCAGAAACGTACGTGCTGCTTGTACTGTAAATCTGAAGAGCTGCTTTGTGTTGATACTTTAATACCATGACCCTCTTACCTTGTCACTTTTACTGTTATGATGGAATTTTACACACAAGTACTCTTCACATCACATTATCCATTCATTCCTTTTACAACGAAACTTCCATTTCACATATTACAAAGTGTGGATAATTGAGGGATATTATATGTTTTTTAAATAACAAAACAAGAGTCTGAAACGTATTATATACCAATTTTCTTGAAATGATCGAAATTTGCAATAACGAAGAGCTTGTCTTGCTGGTGAAGTCTCGTGTCGATCTGTGATCTGTGTCTGCAGACAGGTAGAGAAATGGATGACAACAATAGGATGTTGATTGAGGTAGAAGCTGACGTTTTGGGAGTTCTATTTATTGGTGTATCAACCTTTGGTTAACCCTTCCTCTTTTGCTCCGACAAAGGGTTAACACCCATAACCTCAGCTTCTCCTTGCTTCCCATGGTGGCCAACGTACATCGATCAACGTTCAGTTGATTTCATCCAGTGAAATTTGCTACATTGAGTTATTATCGCAGTTATAGCTGTTGTCACCATAATTCATGTTCTTCCTGGTTACCTCCGCCACCAAAGGTTATGTTTTCACCCCTGTCTGTCTGTTTGTCTGTCCGTTTGTCTGTCCGTTTGTGAACAAAATATCTCAAGAAGTTGTGGACAGATTCGGACGAAATTTTGCGGAGATGTAGCATGTGTGACAAGGACGAAATGATTAGATTTTGGTGAAGATCCGGATTCGGATCCGGCTACTAGAATTTTTAGGTGATTCTTCACCATCGGGAGATAGGGCCAAAAACGATACATAGCAGGATATCTCAAAAAGTTGTGGACGGATTTGGACGAAACTTGGTAAACCGGTTGGGTGTCTGACAAGGACAAATAGATTCGATTTTGGTGAAGATCTGAATATGGATTAGGATATTAAAATTATTTAATTTTTAAAGTAATTCTTCACATATTGGGAGATACGGCCAAAAACGATACATAGCAGGATATCTCAAAAAGTTGTGGACGGATTTGGACGAAACTTGGTAAACCGGTTGGGTGTCTGACAAAGACGATTCGATTCGATTTTGGTGACAATCTGAATATGGATTCGGATATGAGAATTATTTAATTTTTTAAGTAATTCTTCACATATTGGGAGATAAGGCCAAAAACGATACATAGCAGTATATCTCAAAAAGTTGTGGACGGATTTGGACGAAACTTGTTGGCCAGGTTGTGCGTGTGGAACAAGGAAGAATCGAATCAATTTTGGTGAAGATCCAGATCCGGGTCCAGCTAGTAGAATTTTTAAAGTGATTCTTCACCATTGAGTGATATGGCCAAACTAGGCGGAGGTATGCTCTCTACTGAGTGCCGTTCTAGTTATTACAATGTTATTTGGTGGTATACATATTACTGATCTTATTAATGTTTGTTTGCATGATCATTTGTTTCGTATGCAGTTCAGCGTACTAAATGTGCTGCCCATTGTGATCGTTACTGTATACGAGGACATGAAGACCAATGTTGCCATTCGAATTGTGCCAGCGGTTGCTTCCTCCCTCGAGATGCGAGAATGTGCTACGTGAGTGAGATGTCCCACAAAATCGGAGGCCAGAGTAGTTAGTATATGGTTAATATGCGTAGGTATGAGATTTATCCCATGTAGTACGTCTGTGAATTCGGTACTTTAAGAAACCATACCATCCCCACAATTGCAGGCCCATAGACGAGCATACGATTTGTATTTTGGTGTTTTCAGAGTTTTCTCAATCACAAAGGTTTCTCACAAATTTCCTTGATCCTGACTCCGCAGGCTTGTCGGCTCTTCAACAACAGCGGGGAATGTGTGAAGCATTGTCCTAAGCCAGAGATTTACAACCCGACTATGTCCATGATGACACCTAACCCAGATGTGAAGTATAGCTATGGTGCAGCGTGCGTCAAACAATGTCCAGGTCGGACCAAACTTCTTAAATTCATTTTATTGGGTAAAAGCGTTCACGATCTTCACATTGAGTGATTTTAAACATTGTAATAATTTATGGTCTTAAATATTTTTCAGGACATTTTGTTGTGGATTATAACTCGTGCGTCCGCTCCTGTCCCGCCAACAAAGTCGAAGTTGAAGACAGCAGTGGTCGAAAGGTGTGCAATCCATGTCGTGGGATTTGTGAAAAAAGTAAGTTAAATCTGGAATCATCTGAGTGAAGCACGTGGTGCAGGGTTGAGGGTGGGGGACGGTGTGCTGATTCAAAATAAGCTTTGGATACCAAATTACGTGGTTTATCAAAATGGTTTGTGAGTTGATAAGTATTATAATGTAATTGAATGATTTAGCTGTTTGAACTGCTGCTGATTAGCTGAATTTAGCTGATTTGAACCCAGAATAGACTGCTTTGGGCAAGTGTGCTTGTCCCGTTACTTTAATCCTATAATTTATTTTGCCTCCTAATTCCTGGGATGTCTCCACAGAGTAGTGGGCCATCAATCACCATGGAAGCCTCGTGGCTTAAGCACTCGACGTTGGTTTTTTTTTTTTACATGTATATTTTTATAGGTATACTAGCCGAATGCACCCGGCTTTGCCCGGGTTCTTTTTGAATGAATTTACTACTGTAATTCAGCTTTTACTCGCGGCCATAGAAGATTGACTACTATAATTCAGCTCAGCTTTTAATTGCGAAATGGGCCCAGCCCGGCCGGGGCGGCCTCGACCGGCCTCGCCACCTAGCCTATAACCTTCCTGGGGCTTGTCCTGACATTTTTGGTACTTTTTGAATGAATTTACTGCTATAATTCAGCTTTTACTCGTGGCCGCAGAAGATTGACGATGATAATTCAGCTCGGCTTTTAATTGTGAAATGGGCCCAGCCCGGCTGAGGCGGCCTCGACCAGCCTCACCACCTAGCCTATAACCTTCCCGTGGTCCGTCCCAACATTTTTTGTTTCAGAGGTTTCCTCCTATCTTTCACCGTTCAGGAGATTAGCGCGTGCAGACAAACAAACAAACAAACAAAAACTTTCTTTTATATATATTGGGTATATTAATGTAACCATATTAATATGAACCACCTTTGGAGGCCATTTTTCCCCGCAGAGCGGGGGTTGGCCTTTTTTGGGCAACGTGGTTCCCTTTTGTAAGCAATGTTTTACGGCCGGATGCCCTTCCTGCCGCCAACCCTGTTAGTCGCCTCTTGCGACACACAGGGAATTACCAGCCAGTGAAATGGTACTCAATTTGCCAACCTCAGAAGGATGACAGGCTGAGTCATCCCCCCTGGCGTTAATTCAGCGATCGACCGGGATTCAAACCCAGGATCCAAGGATCCCAAGCTGGCACCATAATATAATGAAATATAATGATTAATGATTATACTATATTAATATAATTAAAGCAGATCGCACAAAAGGGGAAATATAAAAGGTTTTTTGCAGGTGAGGCACCACATGTTGCATGACACCCAACACAGGCACATGGGGAGGGCGTTTGAAGAAGAAGAAGAAGAAAAGAGGAAGAAGAAGAAGAAGACATATCAGAAGCAGGTTGTTTCTCTGTAATGTTTTCCGAGTTTGAATAAAATTTTCTCATTTAGTTTGAAATTTACAGCTTGAATCAACATGCTGGAACTCCAACACGAGATCGATGGATGTTATTTTTACATGCATCTATGCATGTGGAGGTGACGGGTCATATAATGAAAGCAGATCATGCAAAAAGGGAGAAATGAAATAACACAACAAAGGCAAGGCAACACCGAGGCAGGTTTGCCTTTTTCGTCGATATAACTACTTTTTACCTTTTAAAGGTAGGAAATAAGTAAAATAGACTCAATGAGGAGGGAGTAGGGGTGTTCCATCTCGCAGAGTGTTCCATTACCAAGCTGCTTGTAGAGTGCTCGCCAAGCAGCTTAAGAACTCAAACAAGCACTCCCACAATACTGTTGGGATGCCTGAAGTGTCCCACAATGTCCGAATTAGACAAGTGAAGACTTTTTTTTAACAGTCAGAACTGCTGCTAAGGTCAATTCCACAGTTATTTTTTTTAAATTTGGTTCAAATAAAGATATTCTTGAGTTTTGTGTAAATGAAGTAAGGCATGAACACTGCCGTTTATAAGCATTGTGGTGTATACAGGAATACAGCGATCCGTAGGTATAAAGATCAGCTATATTACAATTCGTAGATATTATATTAAGCTTTATTGCAGAGAAACCAACCTGTTCTGAGGAAAGGCAAACTGAGTTGAGTGGACA
>NC_136267.1:170499203-170524203 GCF_964187855.1 Myxine glutinosa | reverse complement strand
TCACTTCATCACCGGGTGAAGCTGGAATCGCAGGAATCAATATCTTGCAAGAGACTCCTATTCTGCTAGATACCGCCACACCATCGGAGGTTGTTGCAGTCGGGGGAAGCAACATCGCTGCATCTGCTGATGCTGTTTCTGTTTCACAAAATCCACAGATTATTGCTGTTATTCCTCAAAGCAATGTTCCCACGGTGGGAGAGCACACAGATGTTACAACTAGTGCAGGTCCGTGTGCCAATATTGATGACAGCAGCGACATGCAGGATTATACAAGCTTGTGTGATTCGGAAATTAAAACTGACTCCGACGAATCTGACCTGGAGGAAGCAAACAGCCAGGTGGAAGCAATGGAGAAACCTACCAGTCTAGGTCCTACTTCCCCTGAACAAATACGACTTTTCTTGCAAAATACGTACAGGAAACGCAGTATAAACCTAACAGAATACTGTTACAGACGCGGTTGTGGATGTTAGTTTACCGAGCGGTTTGGTATGACCACGTCTGCACAGTTTACCCGATTATGCTCGAACGTTGCCGAGTCGCGCTACGCTAGATCAATTGAGGAAAAGACACACGGCTGGGATTAAAATGACACGACACCAGGGATACGGTTCTCAAGACCTCCGGAGGAGATTATATTAGGGCGGAAGGTCAGATTACAGGGATGAGAGGTACAGCATAGTAAGATAGGCACTTAATTACGGTCTTATAATAGCCCCAACAGACGACAGATAAACGGGACAAAAACTGACTCACACGGGGATTGATGGCAAGGAAAGCGGGTATCGATGGCTCAAGGTGCACTCTTGGCTCAAGGACAGGGTACTGTACGGTCCAGTAGATGCAGGGAGGTCACAGCGCTCGGAGGTAGTGAGTAGTGACTGGCTCTTCTTCAAGCTGGGGCGCATCTCACGTCACGTCCGGTACGTGGCCGCGTATATCCGGCGGGGAGTGACACGCCCTCGGCTCGTTAGCTCCGCCCCAGATGGAATCGGTCCGCCCTTCTTATTGGGTGCGGGGGGTTTACCAGGCTCCGCCCTTGACGAGGAGCTGACAGCCAGCCCCTTCGTGGTAACCCCGTGGAGCGCATGGGTAATGGCGGCTAACCGAGCCGGAGTCAGGACGCACACTCCCCGCGCGCACCGTTGTTGTTGTAGTCGTAGTTGTTGTTGTTGTTGTTTTATGGGGAAGAAGATGGGAGGAGGTATGGGAAGGTCCTAAACTCACTACTGGTGCCATATAATCACATTCTGGTGCAACGAAGAGTCATAATTAATGGAAACGAGTCCTTAACTGACATAGACTAAGAATAACTAGCAAGATGTCCGAAAGTTGTCTACGTGAGATGCGGTGGACCTGGGCACGACATTTAATGGGGGAAAAAGGGGAAGGTCGGTTCTACAGAGTGTTATTTACAGGCAATGGGACTAGGGAATGGGGGATTGGGGATAGTTGGGGAGTATTGGGGAAATAGGGGAATATTTACAAGCGGATATGGAGGCCAAATGCCATATTCGCAACATTGCACCCTTCTCTACCCTCGGGGCGTCCCGACCCGATAAATTTTTACCTACTTTAGTGTGGCACGCAGATGTAGTTCCCTCTACTATTAACTCTACCCTGAGTGCGACAGTTTTACAGATATTCACAAATGAGTAAATATGTCCCCCTGCGACGTTGCACCCTTCTCCTCACAGAAACACACCCACAGGATAACCGAATCCGGAAAGAATTCGCAAACTAAACATACAGCCGGTAGGGAGCATTATTTACAAGACTACGCTGCTATTTACACTACGATCCAGGACCTGTTTTTGGAGGGACACATGCAGATGTTATGCATAGAGAGCGCACGCATGCCAGCATCGATACACCAACCCACGAGTGCTCTGTGGCCTACGGCCTTTAATAACGTGCAGAGCACCCTTTCCCAGCACGAAAAGCACCACCCCATCATGTACAGTCAGCACCATCCGGTGCACCAATAAAGTGTCTATAAATCACCGGTGGTGTCGCAGCCGGCCGATGTTCTGCCGCTGGTCTTGCCTTCATGTGGTGCACTTGGCCTTCTTACTTCTTTAAAAAATCAAGAAAGGCGCCAACCGCGTCCATTTCTGTATTGTGGCCGTCAGGGGCCAACTAAGAGTGGTTCACCTGTTTGGCATAGGTGCCACGTTGACCCATAGGTCCTTCCACGGGTGGTGCTTGGCCGCAAAAGAACTGCGGTCCATTGTGGGTGGCCACAAACATTGCGGTCCATATGGTGTATCGATCCAGGCAGCAAACAGCGAAAGTGCAGGCCCACAACTGCGAAGCCAGCACCTCTCTCTCCTCTCTCTCTACCCCAAAGCCAGATCCTCGGAGGTGGGAGACAAAAGAAGCAGACAAGTGAGTAAGGTGGTAAGGGCGCAAAAGTGCACGCAATGCAAGGTAATGCACACTGGGGGCACATGGGAACCAGGTGAGACAGGTACGTTCCTATCGTACGCCCCCCCCCCCCACCAGGTAACCTACATGGCCCCTCCCTTACCCCTTACTGTATCCACAAAACACAACACTACCCATAAACATCTACTTTACAAATCAACAAACATCCCTACTGTCTTCCCCGTTCCTCCCCTAAACCAAATTCGTCTTCTCTCCCTCCTAACCAATCAAATTTGCCATTTTCAACTCTCATCAAAATTTGCCATCTCCAACTCAACATCATAATTTGCTATCACCAATTCATCATCAGTCCCTCCTAGGGAGGGAGAGATGGAATCACCCCAATGTCTCATCCATGTCGTGATGCGTCTCACAAATCCACAGCAATCTCATTTCCTGCAACAAAACAAAGAAAACACAGGTGTGGAGTCATCATCATCACCACAGGTAAGTGGCTGCGTATGGTGCGACAGGTTCATCAATCCTAACTATTTCCTAAATGACTTTAACAACTTTACACTACCCGGGGTCTTTCTCCGGCCAAACCATTGGCCCTCTTACAATATGGGTTCTAAAAACCAATTCCCATTGGCCAGACTGTGGTGCTTTTCAATTTGGGGTCTCACTCCCCCGATTCATCTCCCGGTGCCCTCGCACAATTTCTGGGCTGTGGCGTGTACCTCTCCCAGTGGGTCTACCCACCTGCACACCTCCACCACTGCAGTTTGCTTCCGAGCTTACCTGCTCCTTACCCTAACCTAACTACCTGGGGAAGGCCCTCTGGCGCTCTCCCCACTCGGTGCCCTCTCTGGCACTGGGCTGCCCGATCCACACCCGGGATCCTCAGGCACCCACTCACAACTACCGGCTCCCAGAGCCCACCTGCGGCCTCACCTGGCCGACATCCTCACAGTGGTGGAGTGCCCAACCAACTACACACACTAACAGGCTACACGCCCAGCCATTTCCACAACACTCATGCACCCATTCACAACACCATTCTGTCACCCGCACCACAAATGCCAATATCCAACCACAATTTACCTATACCCTCTACCTAACACTTACACTACCCGCCCCGGGTACTCGTGAAAGGGGTCCACTCTTCCCCCATTCACACCTTCGCACCATGCACACCACTCCGTACCACTCACTCCAACTCTCTCCACACACCTGTACCTGCACACCTGTGCTCTCACACCTGGTGCCACCTGCACCCTTCTCTCCCCAAGCGCATTCGCGCTGATCCACACACTCATTACTCACACACTGCTCCACACACCTGTCCAGTTGCACACCTGTGCAATCACACCTGTTCAATCCTCACACACACGGCATCATCTCAGCTAACTACTCCCTTCTGAAACTTGCGCTTCCCAGTCGTCCCTTTAAACTATTGCGCTCCCTCGTCATTATCATCCATACTAATCTACCTGCGTCCCCACTACAGGTATCAGTCACTAACTAAACTTAACGTTACCTACTGTCATCTTCTAGGGCCCTACACACATATAACCTAACCCACCCGGGCTAGTTTTCACTGCCATGCACCCCATAATCTAGTGCGCATTTGCCCCCACATGGGAAGGGTGGCAGGGATGCCAGCCTTACCCACCGGGCCCATCGCTCACTACCAATTTTGCATATCAAATTTCAACAAATTAAAAATTTGCCAATCACTGCCCATCATCTGCCAATCACTACTGCCAATCCCTTGCCAATCATCAAATTTTGTTCTTCTCTAATTTTGGGTCCAAAACACTAACCTCATCACCCAGTCTACTCACTAATACCTCTCGGTGCGCCAATCCCTGTCCAAAGCCCGGCTTCGTAAAGCCAAGCCATGAATGCGGGTTGTTCTGTGCCAGCGGCTGGACACGTCCGGCACTCGGTGCAGGGACGGGGGTTTACCCGGGCCGAGATCCCACGCACCATCTCGGCACGGAGCCATCCAATGTCCCGATCTCGACCTGCCGGAATGCCTCAACAAAAAGTGGTCGCCATGACGACTCTTTCTATCGGGCCGCCCGCTCCGCCTAGTGGAGCACGGACGCGGCCGTTCAAAGCGAGGCCCAGCACGCACCGAGGGCCCGATTCGGCTATAAGTCGTTCTAAACTCTACCCCGTCTAACGTCGATGCTTCACCTGGACGCTTACACCCCGCAGCCCGTTCCTTGCTCACACATCCAGCCGTTTCCATGCTCCTCGTACCTTTCCTTACACACCTCGGTACACCCATTCCACTCACAGCCTTGGTCACACACCTGACCACCGAACACTTTGGCACACATTCGTTGGTCGCACACCTCACCAAAACACCTCTTCGCGCCCCCTCCTCAGTCACCTCCTCTGTGACAATCACAGGTGTGCTCTCATTCGCACACCCAACCACGTGCCTCACCACCAACTCCAGCGTGCATTCCCACTCACGCTCTACCATTCCAGGTGTGCATCCTTCCATCCCAGGTGTACATCCTCGCTCACCTGTCACAACCAGCTCACTCTCCTTGTCACTCTCAATACTCTCACCTCCATTCTTGACAGCGCACTCACCCTTACTCTTGACAGCGCACTCTTTCCTCATGCACCTGTCCATCACACACCTTTCTCGTGCACACTCTCCCGTTACACCCTCTGTAACACTCACCACACCACGCTTCCATGTGCTCCCTCGCACACGCGCTACGACCGACTCACTCTCGCCAGCACCCTCACTCCTTGGCACGCACTTTTTCCTCACACACCCCCAGAGTCGGACTTTCTTGCACACCTCCTCTTTCGCACACCAGACCTGTCGCACACTTCACCAACGGCCTCTCACGAACACCCGGGTCCATCTCGACCCCCAAGCTTCTTAAATCACCTGGCGCATCATACGCACGACCATATTGGTCACCACTTACACCGCGTCCTCTTCCTCTTCGCTTCTCCTCCATCACCTGCGAATCCCTCATCCGGTTAATGAGCACATCATCACGATCCAAACACAGACTTTGGACCAATTCTTTTATCTCCTCTTTTATCTCCTTCTCATCCTCTCTCCGTCGCTTCTTAATTTCGCTCACCCCTTCTTCCACTTCTTCTAATTTCTGCTTCACCTCTTTTATTCCCCGGCAGGTCTCCTCAAGCTCATCCTCTAAGGCTACCTTGACCGTTTCCATGTGCGTCCTCACCTGCCGGTCCTTCGTCTCCATTACCTCTATCACCTCGTCCAACCTCGTTGTCAGTCCCTCACGTACCATCTGACATTCCCTCTTCGTCGCTACCAAGTCATTTTTTAGGTCATTTTGTGTCGCTTTTAACCCTCCTATTACCGCTGTGTTCTTCTTTACCTGGTCCGTTAGTTCTTTTTGTCCCTCCGTCAGCTGTTCCACCTCCTGCGTCAGGTCCTCTATGCCCCCTTGTAACTTTACAGTCCCCTTTCTCACCTCCTTCTCCATGTGCTCCTCACAGTGCCTCACCTCCTCGCGCACTCCTCCGACCTCCTCACTCACACCTCTTCTGATCTCCTCTCCCATCACTTGCATCTCCTGCCCAGATGCCACCCTCATCTGCTCCATTTCCTCCCTGTGAGCATCCAGTTTGGTTTCTACCCCCATTCTGACCCCCTCTATCTGCTGCCCCATTTGGTTAACTTCCCTTTCCGCTTGGTCCCTCATGTCCCTCAATTTGCCTTCCATCCTGTTTTCTAACCCCTCTAACCCATTTTTCACTCCCTCTATCTGATTCTCCTGGGCAGCCATTCTATTTTCTACCCCCTTTAACCCATTTTTTACCTCTTTTATCCCGTTGTCTAACCCCTCAAAATTATTGTCGAACTTCCCAAATTTCTTGTCTAACTCCTCACCGGTACCCCTCGCTTCGTCCCTCATTACCCCCAATTGCTCACTCTGAGCCCTCGCTTCGTCCCTCATTGCCCCCATTATTCTGTTTTCCATTTCTTCATTATTCTTGTCCATAAGGGCCTTCATTTGCATAAAAAACAAGTTCAAATCCACCGGGGGCGCTGCCACGGTCGCGGGCGCGGTGACCAGCGAGGCGCCATTTTGCGCTCCCGCAATGTCGGGCACAACGACGCTATTTTGTGCGTCTGCTACCCTCGCTGCTTCGCTTTCCTCCTGTCCCTCATTTTGGTCCTGGACCGACCCTGCCTCACTCTCCCCTACCGGACCCCAGCTGTCTTGGTCTGCCATAGCGCGACTTTCAAAATTCGGGTTTTTATTTCCGTATAACAAAATCAAATTTCACCGTTATAATTTCGCGCGGGAAACGCTCTCCGAATCGATTCTACTACAAATTTGGGCCTAATAACGCGCGGGAAATGCGCTCCGAATCGATACTACTACAAATTTGGGCCTAATAACGCGCGGGAAACGCGCTCCGAATCGATTCGACTACAAATTTGGGCCTAATAACGCGCGGGAAACGCGCTCCGAATCGATTCTACTACAAATTTGGGCCTAATAAATTTAGTCCCGGGTTCGAATTCCACTCCTCGACACCAATTGTTACAGACGCGGTTGTGGATGTTAGTTTACCGAGCGGTTTGGTATGACCACGTCTGCACAGTTTACCCGATTATGCTCGAACGTTGCCGAGTCGCGCTACGCTAGATCAATTGAGGAAAAGACACACGGCTGGGATTAAAATGACACGACACCAGGGATACGGTTCTCAAGACCTCCGGAGGAGATTATATTAGGGCGGAAGGTCAGATTACAGGGATGAGAGGTACAGCATAGTAAGATAGGCACTTAATTACGGTCTTATAATAGCCCCAACAGACGACAGATAAACGGGACAAAAACTGACTGACACGGGGATTGATGGCAAGGAAAGCGGGTATCGATGGCTCAAGGTGCACTCTTGGCTCAAGGACAGGGTACTGTACGGTCCAGTAGATGCAGGGAGGTCACAGCGCTCAGAGGTAGTGAGTAGTGACTGGCTCTTCTTCAAGCTGGGGCGCATCTCACGTCACGTCCGGTACGTGGCCGCGTATATCCGGCGGGGAGTGACACGCCCTCGGCTCGTTAGCTCCGCCCCAGATGGAATCGGTCCGCCCTTCTTATTGGGTGCGGGGGGTTTACCAGGCTCCGCCCTTGACGAGGAGCTGACAGCCAGCCCCTTCGTGGTAACCCCGTGGAGCGCATGGGTAATGGCGGCTAACCGAGCCGGAGTCAGGACGCACACTCCCCGCGCGCACCGTTGTTGTTGTAGTCGTAGTTGTTGTTGTTGTTGTTTTATGGGGAAGAAGATGGGAGGAGGTATGGGAAGGTCCTAAACTCACTACTGGTGCCATATAATCACATTCTGGTGCAACGAAGAGTCATAATTAATGGAAACGAGTCCGTAACTGACATAGACTAAGAATAACTAGCAAGATGTCCGAAAGTTGTCTACGTGAGATGCGGTGGACCTGGGCACGACATTTAATGGGGGAAAAAGGGGAAGGTCGGTTCTACAGAGTGTTATTTACAGGCAATGGGACTAGGGAATGGGGGATTGGGGATAGTTGGGGAGTATTGGGGAAATAGGGGAATATTTACAAGCGGATATGGAGGCCAAATGCCATATTCGCAACAATACTTTCCCGATTTATCGTCCTTCCTTGAGTGTGCTCAGGCTATTATACGCAGGCCTGACTCATTCAACTTTCGTCAGACACATTGTCACCGTTTAAGAAAATTGATCGCCAAGACGAAAAAGACTCTAAGTTAATTCATGGTGAGTTTCAAGATTGGAACAGTAAATGTCAATGGTGGTGGAAGTTCACTCCGCCAGATCCAGATCAAGCAGCTGATAAACGCAAACGGTCTCGACATAGCTTTGTTGCAGGAGACCCATGCCGTCAGATCTGTTCAGGCCCAGTGGCGACTCATTATGGATAAGAAGTGTTTCTTTAGTAACAGCTCCTCGTCTAAGGCAGGAATCATGTTTGTCTTAGGGAAACATTTCCAACCATCCTCGCTTCAATTTGCGAATATCATTGATGGCCATCTTGCCTCTGTGACCTTCTATCTCAATTAGGTCAAGTTTACAATCCTTAATGTGTATGCTCCAAGCAAAAATGGTGAGCGGATCTCCTTCTTTGCTGAACTGAGAAAGTTCCTCCAAACACTGGATCTGCAGACTTGTCTAATTATTGGTGGCGACTTTAACTGTACTGTTAATGCCTCATGCGACCGAAACGGGCCGGAACCTCAACCATGTACCGCAAAACTTTTTGCAAATATCATCGCAAAATATAATCTCCATGATGTCTGGCGCTTGCAACACCCTTCCGAACAATCCTACACATGGTGTCGTTGTTCCAACAACCACATCTCACTTGCGAGGCTTGATCGCATTTATGTAAATTCTCACCTGTTACATGGAGTTTGCAAATCTGACATCGTGCCTTCCGGTTTCTCCGATCACTCCCTAGCTCGAGCATTCGTTCAACTCTCGAAACCGTGTCCAGGGAGTTCTCACTGGAAATTTAACAATAGTTTAATAGAAGACTTCAATTTTATTCAGGCTTTTGAATCTTTCTGGACAGATCTTTTGGAACGGAAGTTAAGCTGTTCTGTTAACCCACTGGTGTGGTGGGATCTAGTAAAAACCCAAATCAAAGGTTTCTGCCAACAATACCAGAGCTTCTCAAAAAGGGCTGATTATGAAGCAAGGAAATTATTGCAATCAGAGATTTTACATCTTCAGAGGGTCACAGGACAAAATAATAATGTGCAAAGAGCCTTAACCGAAAAACAGTCTTTATTGAAAGAAATAACTGAGAGGAATGCACGTGGTGCCCTAGTTCGGATGAGAGTGCAGCACCTTAACGAGACAGACATACCAACTAAGTATTTTTTTTCCTTAGAGAAACGCCTCCCGAACAAACAGCTCTCTCAACTGCGTTTGGCAGACTCATCCATCACTTTCAACCAATCAGTTATCAAACTTTTCACAAAGGAATATTTCTCTAAAATATACTCGATGGAGCAAATAAATCCTGTCAGTGTCGCCTCTATCTCCGTAGGGCTGCCAGTGTTGTGTGAGGATGGACGTTCCTACCTGGAGGGGCCCATTACCTTGGACGAACTTGGCGCCGCTCTGCACAGCCTTGCTGTTGGGAAAGCGCCTGGATTGGACGGACTTACAACTGAATTTTATAAGAAATTCTGGCATCTACTGGGTCCCGAACTCCTCAACACCTTGAACGCAAGCTGCCAGCTTGGAGAGCTCCCTCAGAGTTGCCGACGGGCTATTCTCACCCTCATTCCAAAGAAAGGAGACTTGCTCTATATTAAAAACTGGCGCCCAATCTCTTTGCTATGCACAGACTACAAAGTATTCTCAAAAGCCCTGGCATCGCGACTTACTCCTCATCTCTCCTCATTGTTGAAAGAAGACCAATGCTATTGTGTACCCAAGCGCTCCATCTATGACAACATCTCCCTCGTAAGAGACATGATTGAACTGTGCAAAGAAAACCCCACAGATTTGGGACTTCTTCTCCTTGATCAGGAGAAGGCCTTTGACCGCGTCGATCATCGGTACCTCTTCAAAGTGCTTGAACGGTTTGGACTTGGTCCGACCTTCATTTCTTACATTAAGATACTGTATAACAATATCTCTAGTGTGCTTAAGATAAACAATGGACTTGTTACACCCTTGCCTGTCAACAGGGGAATTCGACAAGGTTGCCCCCTCTCTGGCTTGCTCTATGCTCTCTCCATCGAACCCTTACTGGGTTATTTGCGTGCTAGACTAACCGGGGTTGGGTTTTCTCATCTTGAACGGCCCATTAAGGTGCTGGCATATGCTGATGATGTGTGTGTCTTTGTGCGGAACCTCAATGACATTAACGTTGTCCGTTATTGTCTATCCGTGTTTGAAAAGGCTTCTTCAGCCAAAGTGAATTAGGAGAAAACGAGCGCCATTTGGCTTGGTACGTCATGTCACTTGGCACCCAAACTTCCTGCTCCTTTTGCATGGGCCACTGATGGCGTGAAATACCTTGGAATGTTCTTGGGTAATGACGCCACAGTAGCAAAGAATTGGGCTGGTCTGTTGGATCTTGTTGAAGGAAAACTGCAAAAATGGAGAAATGTATCTCTCCCGGGCTACTCCCTCCTCCGGTATGATAGACCTGAGCCTCGTCCTGGAGGCGGGGTTGCTATCTTTATCAAAAACTCTCTTCCTCACTCGCCCTGCACTGCACTCTCTCCACCTCACCCCCAGGAATACCTCTGGCTACGGCTTCCCCTTCGCTCCCACCTCTTGTTCATATGTGTGTTGTACCGTCCACCAAACAGTGATGACTCCATCTACATCTCGCTGTCTGATGATATGGACCAACTTCTATCTACTCATCCCAACTCTCTCTTCCTCATATGTGGTGATTTCAACTGTCATCATGCCAGTTGGCTGGGTGTGGGTACCTCTCTCACCAGCCATGGCTCCTCAGCAAAGGACTTCTGCGACTCACTGGGACTGACACAATCTGTCAATTTCCCGACCCGGATCTCAGTCAACGGAACATCTTCTCTTCTGGACTTGGTTATGACTAACTTCCCTGAAAATGTCTGCTGCTCTTCTTCTGCTCCGATCGGATCATCTGATCATGTCCTTGTTAAAGTGGACATCTCTCTGACCATCCTCAGGGAGCCTGCTCAGCGTCGACGAGTCTGGCATTTCACTCAGGCCAACTGGCACGGTCTTCAAGCAGCCATCAATCATCTGGACTGGTCTCCCATCTCTACCACCTCTGACATCAACTCATCCTGGGAATTCTTCCAAAGTAAATTGCTCTCTCTCATGCACAGATTTATCCCATCTCGTCTTCAGTTGTCATACCCTTCCTCCCGTCCATGGTACACGGAATCTTGTGGTGAGGCTGTTGCCCAGAAACAACTTGCCTTCGTCTCCTGGAAAGCAAATCCAACGGAAGGAAATCTCATTTCCTTTCACAAAGCCCGAAACAAGTGTGTGTCCACCCTCAGGAGAGCCAGGAAACAATATCTCTCCATTCTCAAGACCGAACTCTCTTATCTGTCTCCCTCTTCCAAATCCTGGTGGCGTCTGGTCAAATCCGTTTCTGGTGTTTGTTCCCCCTCCATCCCCTCCCTTACCTCAAACGGCTACACAGCTGACTCCGCACGTGAAAAAGCTGAATGCCTCAACTCTGTGTTTGCCTCTAAATCTTGTGTCCCAAACCCATCCCTCTCTGTACCCACCATACCCAGTCGTACCCTGCTGCTCCTGGACTCCGTGTCCTTTCCTCCTGACAAGGTGGAAAAGTTTCTGTCAACCCTCGACTCTGATTCTGCAACTGGACCCGACGGCATCAGCCCACGGGTCCTAAAATCCTGCTCTGCTGCTCTATCTCACCCTCTCTCTGTTCTCTTCACCCTCTCTTTTGCTCAAGGTCAACTGCCATCTGCTTGGAAATCAGCCAACATCACCGCTTTGCACAAAAAAGGTGCAAAAACAGATCCTAGCAACTACAGACCAATCAGCCTTCTCCCAATTATCAGCAAAGTCATGGAATCCATCATTGCTTCGGATATGAAATCTTTCCTCTTCTCCAATGGCTTGATCTCTGATCATCAATTTGGTTTCAGACCAGGTCACTCTACTCTGGACATGCTGCTTCTGCTGTCTCAACAATGGATGGAGGTCCTCAATGCCAAACAGGAAATTAGAGCTGTCTCCCTCGACATATCACGTGCCTTCGACACGGTCTGGCACCCCGCTCTGCTCACCAAACTCTCCTCCTTTGGTATCCATGGAAATCTCCACGCATGGCTGGCGGACTTCCTCTCTAGTCGTCGTCAACGTGTGGCCCTGAATGGGTTTCTCTCATCTCCTCTTCCTGTTCAGGCTGGAGTTCCCCAAGGCAGTGTTCTGGGCCCCGTGCTTTTTCTGGTCTTCATCAATGATCTCTCTGACTCTCTCGAAAATCCTCTCTATCTCTTTGCTGATGACTCCACTCTCTGCCGCTCCATTCCTCTTCCCTCAGATCGGCAGTCTGCTGCCTCCTCACTCTCTGAAGACCTGGACAAAATCACAGACTGGTCAAACAAGTGGAACATGTCTTTCAATCCTGACAAATCTCACACTCTTACTATGTCTCTCCGAAAAGATCGACTGGACAACCCTCCCATCTACTTTCTCAACAATCCTCTCCAAGAAGTTCTGTCGCTCAAGATTTTGGGTCTCACTATCTGCCATGATCTTTTTTGGGAAAACCACATTTCCAAGCTGGCCTCCAAAGCCAGTCGCCGACTGGGCATCCTCCGTCGTGCGAAGTCCTTCCTCGGCACACCTGAGCTCCTCACCACATACAAGGCTTTCATCCGCAGCTCAATGGAATACTGTTCTCCCCTATGGGCCGGTGCTCCTGCCTCACACCTAGCTCGGCTTCACGCTGTTGAAACCAAAGCTTTCAGAATTATTGGAATCTCCCGCGATGAAGCTATCTCTGAGGGCCTTTCACTCACTCACCGCAGGCAGGTAGGTGGTCTTTCTGTCTTCTACCGACTCCTCTCCGGCCTTGCACCCCCAGCTCTCTCTGTGCTCTGTCCCCCAAATATTCCTACAGGTCGCACAAGATCTGCCAGCAACCCTCTGATGGTTAAACTGCCGAAATCTCGGCTCTCTGCTCACCTTCACTCTTTCAATTCCTCTTTTCTCCCGCCTCTGGAACAAACTCCCTCACTCCCTTCAATCCCACTCCTCCCTCCAGGTCTTTAAAACAGCTGTTCACCACCATCTCTTATCTTCCCCCATCCAAAACCTTGATCTTTTCTACCCCCGCTAATTCACCCCAGATCCACCTTGTTTGAAATTCCAACTTCTTTCCTGGAAGTCCTGGCAGTGTCCATATGTTTTATACCTCTCCCACCGCCCCCTTCCCACGCCCCCCCCCAAAGCCCTCGCCCTCTCTCAGATCTCTCGATGTCTCCATGTCTCTCGGTCCCTGCTCTCAAATGTTGTGTTTGTGTCCTTCCCCCTCTCTCCCCATCTTGTCTACCGCTCCCTATGTTATATGTTTTATGTGTCGGTTTGTCTTTCTGTGTGATTAATGTTCGCTCTTTCACGAGCCTCGACCTTGTATACAAAAAAAAAAATAAAAAAAAAAAAAATAAATCTGATAACACAACTGTCTTATCGTGGAAGGGTCTTGGTGATCAACAGTTTGGTGGCCTCTACCCTATGGCACAGGTTCTTTGTGCTGCACCCTCCGGTAGTGTTGCTTCAACAGCTTCAGAAGTGCTTTGTGTCTTTCTTCTGGGATGGAAAGCACTGGTTGCGACCCGGGGTCCTCAGCTTGCCACTGACCGATGGAGGCCAAGGCCTGGTTGACATAAAGAGCCGGTTAATGGCCTTTCGACTTTCGGTTGCTCTACGCATGCTGTACATGCACCCCTCTCCACCTTGGGTCGACGTCGCTCGTCGCCTTTTGCAGCAGGCGGGGAGACTAGGCTATGACCACGCTATATTCTTGATGGATCTCTCGCATCTTGATATGTCTCCCATCTCCAGTTTTTATCAGAGTGTACTAAACGCATGGCGAACTCTAACGACAACAAGAGCTACGCATTCGTACACAAAGCAAATGGTCTTGATGGAACCTTTGTTTTACAATTCAATTTTCCATGATATGCCTGCTGATAGGTGTCTCGTTCAATGCTTTGTCGCGAAGAACATAAAATCGGTCGCCGATCTTTTAAGCCCAAATGGCAGTTGGATTGGAGCTGATGCATTGGCAAGCCTGGTTGGCGTGCGATCCTCCAGAGTTGTGGCACGTATGCTACGCTGTGTGCTTCATACCTATGTACAGCTTGCACCTAACTGGGAGCAAGTCCAAGCAGACAACGAACAAGGTGCTTCTCCTGCTACCTTTCCTGAACTTATTTGCAAGTTTTCTCTTGCCAACTCTCCTCCGTGTACCCCCTTTAGCATAGGATTCAATGGGTTTCCTAAACAAAAAGACCTCTATTTGGGTTGCGTAAGTTTTCTTTTGCAAGGGCAAATGACACAGCGGAGGGTTCGATGGAGAGACCTCTTACCTTGTTCCCCCCCATATTTTCCTAATTGGAAAGGATTCTATCATCCTCCTGTGCCGCCACGACATGGTGACCTCCAATGGAGACTTGCACACTGGATCCTCCCTTCTAACCACTTGCTGCACCGCTTCTCAAGTCTCCTAGCAGATGAATGTCCCTTTTGTAAAAGGCCTGAAAACCTCTCAAACACTTGAGAGCACACATATTTATGTTGAATGTCAACGGTTGGCTCCTTTATTTATCTTTCTTAAGAATTGTTTTGGCAGGATTGGCTTGGTTTTCAACACTTGTGTTTTCATTTATGGCTTAGACATCTCACACAAGAATATGAATGATGTGTTAGGTAATTTCCTGCTTGCACAGGCAAAAATGGCAGTGTATAAATCAAGAAAAAGAAAAGTTGATGATCTTGGAGCTAATGAGGAAAATGCCTTGTTCTTGTTTAAAAATCTTGTGACGAGCCGTGTAAAGTTAGACTTTGCCTTTTTTTCAATAACAGGAAGGCTGCCACAGTTTGAGACCAAATGGTGCATAAAAGAAGTCATTTGTAAAATCCTGGAGAAACGTTTATTGTTTTGTGAAATGTTCTGTGCATAATTTTTACTGTATTTTTTTTTTTGTTTTGTTTGTTTGTTTGTTTCCCTCTTTGAAATGAGAATGTGACCCCTATTTGGGGGTTTTCATTTCTATTTTTATAATAAAAAGATACAAAAGTCTCTCTCTCTCTATCTCTCTCTCTCTATCTCTCTCTCTCTATCTCTCTCTCTATCTCTCTATCTCTCTCTCTCTCTATCTCTCTCTCTCTCTATCTCTCTCTCTATCTCTCTATCTCTCTCTCTCTCTCTCTCTCTCTCTCTCTATCTCTCTCTCCTCTCTCCTCTCTCCTCTCTCCTCTCTCCTCTCTCCTCTCTCCTCTCTCTCCTCTCTCCTCTCTCCTCTCTCCTCTCTCCACACACACACTTTAGTATTCTCAGGACACTAGTGAAGTGCAGGTTAGTAAGACTAATCAACAATGTGAATCGCACTAACACCAGTGTAAAAGGAAATGTTTTATCCACGCAACAACACTGCTGCCTTAATTATAACTTGTTTAAAATAACTTGTCAAAAGAAATGCTATAAAAACACATTTTATTTCAATTTTTTAGAAGGTTGTGATGATAGTCCTCTCATCAGGAGAATAAGGTAATGCCCAGTAATTTCAGGTTATGGTCCTTCACCGTTCTCTGGGTGTGTGCAGCGTGCAATGGAGTGAAAAATGGTGATAACTGGATACCTGTCAATGCCAAGAATGTGCACCAGTTCAAGGACTGCACTACAATCAGTGGGAACCTGATATTTCGTGGGACCAGCTTCGATGGGTGAGTTTGATAGCGCACAGTGATATACCTGCTAAACCTCTTGTACCGTACAGGTAACTGCACATCACCATTTGGTCTGAGCTTGGAAAGACAGATTGACCCATGTTTTTGTAACATGGGCCATACATGTATGGCGGTGTCATCATGGTAAAGCACAAAGCATAATCACACCAAAAAGCCTGGTGTTGGCTTGACGGTTAATGTGTCTGCCTTAGTATCTTATGGTCTTGAGTTTGGGCCCATGTCGTGCCATTAAATAACACCAGGTGCTTGGATTGAGCCTCTCATTCTTCCGAGGACCTCAAAATGAGTACCAGCCTACGGGGGCACTGCATCAACACGATCATTTTCCTAAAGTACCTGGAAAATAGGGTTGGCCAGATAACCTAGAGGTGTGCACACACACCTCTGAGCTGTCCGACTTGGATTCGAATCTCGGCCCGACTATAGACTGGAAGCGTGGTGTTTCGCAGGCAGGCCGAGGCTTCAATCTGTGTGCCATCCCTCGAATAGACGTTAAACTTGGCGTCCCATCTACCAGCATTAGTTCGTGAATTTTAAAGATTTTTTTTGTTTTGGCCTGAAAAATGTTTTGGTTTCTTATTTTAAAATTATTACTTGCACGAATTTTTAAATTAAATTATTATTAACCCATCTCTTGTTTGTCCCTCAGCCCTGTTGTTGCTTTGGTCCCCCTTTCTGCTGTTCTTTTTGTACCATTGCGTCATGATTCTAATTCTGAGTTATTAGAATTCTGTGCTATCATGATTCCTGACTTTGACCACAAAAAAACATAGAATGCCAGCAAAAAAATCAGCACACGCGAGCATGGCATTGTGAAATGTGGTCGCGCTGTTTTGTATGTTATATTTGCCAATACACAGCAATCTTTAATTTGCCTCGGATAGAAATACACAGCACTGTATCAGTGAGGCCTTGCTTCACTGTCTGAGATGAGGCGCTTCCTTCACGTGGGATAAAAAAAATTTATAAATCATTTTTTGAGTGCTGATTAAAACTCGTCTTGAAAACGTCATCAAATCTGAAGCAAAACATGACCAAAACACACAAGCAGAACCTCTTCTGCTCATACATCCAGAGCCAAGGACATTTAAGCTGCCCGGTAATTTGCCAAGTATCCTGTGTTTTATGTTCCTCCTCACACTTTACCTTGCTTTCATATTTCATAAACCACACAGTCGCTGCCTACAATACCTTACCATCAGAACAAAGGTGCATTATACATGCATACATATGACAATCTAGAAACTACAATGGAACTCAGTTGAGAGCAAACCTCCACCATGCTGACCAGTTTCCCTTTTCTAAGCCATTGATAGGTCGGCCCTGGATTCGGACCTGAACCAAAATCTATTCAGCTTGTTCTTGTCACCTAACGAACTCGTCCACCAAGTTTCATCATAATCCGTCCATAACTTTTTGAAACAAGATGGTATTCCTTGAATATTTACCCCATGCAGTCAACTTGGTGCGAGCGAACTCTTCTCTTTTTGAAGGGTTTTTTTCTTTGATCCAATATAGCTGCCAAACCACGTGAGCGATTACATCATAGATTTATATTCTCTAATGTAATTGTTACATTCAAAACGATGCGATTACATTCAAATCTGATCAGACTAAGCGTCGTCACTTTCGAATTATGACGTCATAATTAGGGCACCAATGACATCATCGTTAACAAAACTTATTTCCCATGCGGAGTTCTTTACAATGAGCCATGCTTCATTTTTTTTCATGGAGCGGTTTTGGAGATATAGAGGTGTAAAGTTTTTCCAAGATGGCGTCCGTACCATGTGACCTATAACATTATAATTATGAATAAAAGCAATTCTACAGGTGAAGGCACTCCTATGGCAAAATTTCATGTTAATCAGACCAACGGTTGCCGAGAAAAAGAATTTTTTAAATGCAGATACGCGACACGTACGTACGCATATATGTATGCCACACATATGC
This sequence comes from Myxine glutinosa, assembly GCF_964187855.1. Taxonomy (NCBI): domain Eukaryota; kingdom Metazoa; phylum Chordata; class Myxini; order Myxiniformes; family Myxinidae; genus Myxine; species Myxine glutinosa. The sequence goes on along the minus strand of NC_136267.1, from coordinate 170,506,383 downwards.
ACGCATGCAACCAATCGCTTACTGCTGCATATCTATGTGTGTGTGTGTGTGTGTGTATATATATATATATATATATATATATATGTATATATATATATATATATATATATATATATATATATATATAATATATTGTTACAGACGCGGTTTTAGATGTTATTTTACCGAGCGGTGGTGTATTACCGCGTCCGAACAGTTACTCCCCGATTAGAACCCGATCCCGCCCAACTCACCCGATTCCACTCGAACGTTGGCCGAATCGCGCTACGCTAAATCAATGATGGAAAGGACACAACGGCTGGGATAAATGAAACGACACAAGGGGTACAGTTCTCAAGACCTCCGGAGGAGGATATAATTGGTGATGCAGAAAAGGGGTAGATTACAGGGTAAGAGGTAAAGCACAGAAAAGATGGGCACTTAGACACAGTCTTATCTATCCCCGACAGACCACAGACAAACGGGACAAGACTGACTTACACGGGGATTGATGGCAGGGAAGGACAGGCAGTCGATAGCACAAGGTGCACCTTGGCTCAGGGGCAGAATCAAACGCGGTCCGGTCCAGAGATGCGGGGAGGTATTCAGCGCTCGGAGGTGGCGTCTTCTCTCTCCAAGCTGAGGGCGCATCTGACGTCACCTCCCACTTCCTGCGCATGCTCAGCGGGGAGTGACACGCCCTCGGCTCGTTGTCTCCGCCCCAGATGGAATCGGTCCGCCGCTTCTATTGGGTGCGGGGGGTTACCGGGCTCCGCCCTTGACGAGGAGCTGACAGCGAGCCCCTGCGTGGTAACCCCGTCGGAGCACATGTTCAATGGCGGCTAACCAAGCCGGAGTGAGGACGCACACTCCCCGCGCCGCCGCTGTTGTTGTTGTTGTTGTTGTTGTACCATGAGGAAGAGCTGCGGGGAGGTATTGGGAGGTCCTAAACTTTCTAACGGTGCCATACAATCACATTCTGGTGCAACGAAGAGTCAGAATTAATGGAAACGAGTCCTTAACTGACATAGACTAAGAATAACTAGCAAGATGTCCTATAGTTGTCTACGTGAGATGCGGTGGACCTGGATGCGACATTTAATGGGGGAAATAGGGGAAGGTCGGGTCTACAGAGTGTTGTTTACAGACAATGGGACTAGGGAATGGGGGATTGGGGATAGTTGGGAAGTATTGGGGAAATAGGGGAATATTTACAAGCGGATATGGATGGAGGCCAATCTCATATCCGCAACATTGCACCCTTCTCTACCTCTGGGCGTCCCGACCCGATAAATTTTTACTTACTTTAGTGTGGCACTCAGATGTAGTTCCCTCTACTATTAACTCAACCCTGAGTGCGACAGTTTTACAGATGTTTACAAATGAGTAAATATGTCCCCCTGTGACGTTGCACCCTTCTCCTCACAGAAACACACCCACAGGATAACCGAATCGAGGAAAGAATCCTCAAACTAAACATACAGCCGGTAGGGAGCATTATTTACACAAGACTGATATTTACACTACGATCCAGGACCTGTTCTTTGAGGAACACATGCAGATGTTATGCATAGAGAGAGCACGCATGCCAGCATCGATACACCAACCCACGAGTGCCCTGTGGCCCTACGGCCTTTAATAATGTGCAGAGCACCCCATCCAAGCACCAAAAGCACCACCCCATCATGTACAGTCAGCACCATCCGGTGCACCAATAAAGTGTTCAACAATAATGCACAATCAAGTGTCCATGGTCACCGGTGGTGTCGCAGCCGGCCGATGTTCTGCCGCTGGTCTTGCCTTCATGTGGTGTACTTGGCCTTCTGGCTTCTTTCAAAAATAAAGAAAGGCGCCAACCGCGTCCATTTCTGAATTGTGGCCGTCAGGGGGGCCAACTAAAAGCGGTTCACCTGTATGGCATAGGTGCCACGTTGACCCATAGGTCCCTCCACGGGTGGTGCTTGCCCGCAGAAGAACTGCGGTCCATGGTGGGCGGCCACAAAAATTGCGGTCCATATGGTGTATCGATCCAGGCAGCAAGCAGCGAAAGTACAGGCCCACAACTGCGGAGCCAGCACCTCTCTCTCCTCTCTCTCTGCCCCAAAGCCAGATCCTCGGAGGTGGGAGACAAAATAAAGCAAGTGAGTAAGGTGGTAAGGGCGCAAAAGTGCATGCAATACAAGGTAATGCACACTGGGGGCACATGGGAACCAGGTGAGACAGGTACGTTCCTACCGTACGCCCCCCCCCCCCCCCACCAGGTAACCTACATTGCCCCCCCCTTACCCCTTACTGTATCCACAAAACACAACACTACCCATAAACATCTACTTTACACATCAACAAACGTCCCTACTGTCTTCCCCGTTCCTCCCATAAACCAAATTCGTCTTCTCTCCCTCCTAACCAATCAAATTTGCCATTTCCAACTCTCATCAAAATTTGCCATCTCCAACTCAACATCAAAATTTGCCATCACCAATTCATCATCAGTCCCTCCTAAGGAGGGAGAGATGGAATCACCCCAATGTCTCATCCACGTCGTGATGCGTCTCACAAATCCAACAGCAATTCTCCTTTCCTGCACACAGAACAAAGAAAACACAGGTGTGGAGTCATCATCATCACCTCAGGTAAGTGGCTGCGTATGGTGCGACAGGTTCATCAATCCTAACTATTTCCTAAATGACTTTAACAACTTTACATTACCCGGGGTCTTTCCCTGCCAATCCATTGGCCAACTTACACTATGGGTTCTAAAAACCAATTCCCATTGACCAAACTGTGGTGCTTCTCAATTTGGGGTCTCACTCCCCCGATTCAACACTCGGTGCTCTCGCACAATTTCTGGGCTGTGACGTGTAGCTCTCCCAGCAGGTCTACTCACCTGCACACCTCCACCACTGTAGTTGCCACCCGAGCTTACCTGCTCCTCACCCTAACCTAACTAACTGGGGAAGGCCCTCTCGCACTCTCACCCCCTCAGTGCCCTCTCTGGCACGGGCTGCCCGATCCACACCCGGGATCCTCAGGCACCCACTGACACTAACGGCTCCCAGAGCCCACCTGCGGCCTCACCTGGCCGACATCCTCACAGTGGTGGAGTGCCCAAACCAACTACACACACTAACAGGCTACACGCCCAGCCATTTCCACAACACTAATGCACCCATCCACAATACCATTCTGCAACCGCACCACAAATGCCAATATCCAACCACAATTTACCTATACCCTCTACCTAACACTTACACTACCCGCCCCGGGTACTCGTGAAAGGGGTCCACTCTTCCCCCATCCACACCTTCGCACCATGCACACCACTCCGTACCACTTACTCCAACTCTCTCCACACCACTCATTCTCTGCTCCATATATTCCACACACCTGCACTTGCACACCTGTGCTCTCATACTTGGTGCCGCCTGCACCCTTCTCTCCCCGAAGCGCATTCGCGCTGATCCACAACACTCACTACTCCACACACCTGTCCAGTTCTCACACAGCATCATCTCATCTAACTACTCCCCTCTGAAACTTGCGCTTCCCAGTCGCCCCTTTAAACTATTGCGCTCTCACGTCATTATCAACCACACTAAACTACCTGCGTCCCCACTACAGGTATCAGTCACTAACTAATCTTAACGTTACCTAATGTCATCTTCGCTAGATCCCTAACAATATAACCTAACCCACCCGGGCTAGTTTTCACTGCTATACACCCCATAAACTATAGCTCCCTTTGCCCCACCATGGGAAGGGTGGCAGGGATGCCACCCTTACCCACCGTCATACGGCGCGATTGGGACCTTGTGGGACCACCTCGTGTGCGAGTCGTTGCCCGCCTGCTGGACCCCGTGTGTCGCCCCTTGCGGGGTCAGCGCGGGGCCGAACCGGCCGGGCCCCCACAGTACATTACCCCCAAGGGGCTCTCGTGCCTCCCCTGTCCCTCTAAAAACTACCCCTGTTGGTGTCGATGCATGGGTCACACTTCCGCAACCCGCTACCCATTCCATACCACCACTACCTTGCTCACCCACACCTCGCACCTCTCCCATCACCGGACCCTCTCGCTCGCACCCTCGTTCCATACCCTCCGGACCAGCCATACACCTCACTCTTGGCCTCTCACGAACATCCGGGTCTATCTCGACCCCCAAGCTTATTAAATCACCTGGCGCATCATACGCACGACCATATTGGTCACCACTTACACCGGGTCCTCTTTCTCTTCGCTTCTCCTCCATCACCTGCGAATCCCTCATCCGGTTAATGAGCACATCATCACGATCCGAACACAGACTTTGGACCAATTCTTTTACTTCCTCCTTTATCTCTTTCTTATCCTCTCTCAGTCGCTTCTTAATTTCGCTCACCCCTTCTTCCACTTCTTCTAATTTCTGCTTCACCTCCTTCATCTCCTCGTGCGCCCCTTTAAGTTCTTTCTCTAACTCCACTTTATTTTTTTCTATGTGCTCCCGCACCTCCCGCTCTTTAACCTCCATCACCTCTACCACTTTGTTCATTTTCCTCGTTAGGTCCTCATGTACCGTCTGACACTCTTTTTTAATTACCCCTACGTCCTTTTTCATCTCCTTCTGTGTCGATTTTAAACCCTCTATTACCGCTGTGTTCTTCTTTACCTGGTCCCCCAACTCCTTTTGTCCCACTGTCAGTTGTTCTACTCCCAGCGTCAACTCCTCTATACCACCTTGCAATTTTACAGTCCCCTTTCTCACCTCCTTCTCCATGCGCTCCTTACAGTGCCTCACCTCCTCGCGCACTCCTCCGACCTCCTCACTCACCCCTCTTCTGATCTCTTCTCCCATCACTTGCATCTCCTGCCCAGATGCCACCCTCATCTGCTCCATTTCCTCCCTGTGAGCATCCAATTTAGTTTCTACCCCCATTCTGACCCCCTCTATCTGCTGCCCCATTTGTTTAACTTCCCTTTCCGCTTGGTCCCTCATGTCCCTCAATTTGCCTTCCATACTGTTTTCTAACCCCTCTAACCCCTTTTGCATCCCTTCCATTTGATTCTCTTGAGCGGCCATTCTGTTTTCTACCCCCATTAACCCATTTTCACCTCTTTTATCCCGTTGTCTAACCCCTCAAATTTGTCGTCTAACTTCCCAAATTTCTTGTCTAATCCCTTAAAATTATTGTCTAACTCCTCACCGGTACCCCTCGCTTCGTCCCTCATTACCCCCATTTGCTCACTCTGAGTTTGAGGGACGCCTGCATTTGCGCCATAAATTGCTCCATGAGGGCCTGCATTTGGGCCATCCCTCCCACTTGTGCAGCGGATGCGGCCGCCGTAGCTATGTGCGAGGCGCCATTTTGCAAACCTGCCGCCCTCACTGCTTCGCTCTCCTCATGTCCCTCATGTCCCTCAATTTGGTCCTGGATCGACCCTGCCTCACTCTCTTCTACCAGAACCCAGCCGTCTTGATCCGCCATAGCGCGACTTTCAAAATTCGGGTTTTTATTTTTGTAAAACAAAATCAAATTTCGCCGTTAATAATTTCGAGCGCGTGAAGCGCGCTTCGGGTCCGATCTCACTCCTCGACACCAATTGTTGAGGACGCGGTTTTAGATGTTATTTTACCGAGCGGTGGTGTATTACCGCGTCCGAACAGTTACTCCCCGATTAGAACCCGATCCCGCCCAACTCACCCGATTCCACTCGAACGTTGGCCGAATCGCGCTATGCTAAATCAATGATGGAAAGGACACAACGGCTGGGATAAATGAAATGACATAAGGGGTACAGTTCTCAAGACCTCCGGAGGAGGATATAATTGGTGATGCAGAAAAGGGGTAGATTACAGGGTAAGAGGTAAAGCACAGAAAAGATGGGCACTTAGACACAGTCTTATCTATCCCCGACAGACCACAGACAAACGGGACAAGACTGACTTACACGGGGATTTATGGCAGGGAAGGACAGGCAGTCGATAGCACAAAGTGCACCTTGGCTCAGGGGCAGAATCAAACGCGGTCCGGTCCAGAGATGCGGGGAGGTATTCAGCGCTCGGAGGTGGCGTCTTCTCTCTCCAAGCTGAGGGCGCATCTGACGTCACCTCCCACTTCCTGCGCATGCTCAGCGGGGAGTGACACACCCTCGGCTCGTTGTCTCCACCCCAGATGGAATCGGTCCGCCGCTTCTATTGGGTGCGGGGGGTTACCGGGCTCCGCCCTTGACGAGGAGCTGACAGCGAGCCCCTGCGTGGTAACCCCGTCGGAGCACATGTTCAATGGCGGCTAACCAAGCCGGAGTGAGGACGCACACTCCCCGCGCCGCCGCCGCTGTTGTTGTTGTTGTTGTTGTTGTACCATGAGGAAGAGCTGCGGGGAGGTATTGGGAGGTCCTAAACTTTCTAACGGTGCCATACAATCACATTCTGGTGCAACGAAGAGTCAGAATTAATGGAAACGAGTCCTTCACTGACATAGACTAAGAATAACTCGCAAGATGTCCTATAGTTGTCTACGTGAGATGCGGTGGACCTGGATGCGACATTTAATGGGGGAAATAGGGGAAGGTCGGGTCTACAGAGTGTTGTTTACAGACAATGGGACTCGGGAATGGGGGATTGGGGATAGTTGGGAAGTATTGGGGAAATAGGGGAATATTTACAAGCGGATATGGATGGAGGCCAATCTCATATCCGCAACAATATATATATATCAGTCATGCGACTTCATACCATCAGTGGAGAACCGCCAGTAAGATGTCCCATACAGCTTCTGCTGCACCTTACTAGGAGCGACAACCACCGCCTGCCACACGGTAACATTATCTCTGGTATCCACTCATTATATGGAGTCAACCTGGATGCGGTTGGGAGTTACTAATTAGTATCTGTAATTTGCCGCTCCAACCTAATGAGCCAACGTCATGACATCGTCGGCACGCATGTCCGCATTGCCTGCCAAGCTCCAGAGGGGCCAATCTACCAGTGCGTCATTATGGATGTTAAATTCAGATACTGTCAAATATGTCAATATATATATCGTTTATAGCCCCATCTCTCAAAGGTGAAGGATCACTCACATGTCCGTTATACTCCCTTCATAAAAAAGATGGGACAGTCTTGGGCAATATATGCAGGACTCATTGAATTGCTCCACATCGCAGAAAGGAGCATCTTTCATCCACATTTATGAAGGAAGTAGTTGCATCTTCCTTATGTTGTTG
>NC_136267.1:170490992-170499003 GCF_964187855.1 Myxine glutinosa | reverse complement strand
CCTTATGTTGTTGTTGTTGTTGTTTGGTTCAATGCAGTCCAAAGTCTCCTTGGAAGCTGCAAGACAGGTATTTCTGTTGTAGGCTAATCAACACGTTCCTTGTTGGACACCTTACAAGCTAGCCACACATCACTCCACTGAGTGTTTGTCCTTTGCAGAGGGCCGGATCCTTTCTCTAGATATCTTCCTCAGTTATAGACCATTCCGTGGTGTTGAGTTTCTGATTTGAAAGATCGGGAGATCTGGGTTAGCCAACATCTTTTTTCTTTTTTCTTTTTTTTCTTTTTTTTTTTGTATACTGAATCGAGGCTCGTGAAAGAGCTGACATTTACTTCACAAACAAATCAACCAGACAAACAAAATATATAAAAAGAGGGAGCGGAAGACAAGAGAAGGGGAAGCACACAAACACTTGAGAGCACACAACATTTAAGAGCAGGGAGATGTGTGGGAGGGAGAGGGCTTGGGGGGAGGAGGCGTGGGAAGGGATGGGAGAGAGAGAAAAAACACATGGACACTGACTGCTAAGACTTTTTTTTTTTTTTTTTTTTTTTTTTTTTTTTTGTATACAAGATCGAGGCTCGTGAAAGAGCGTGAAAGCGTCAGCGTGAAAGACTTCCAGGAAAGAAGTTGCTATTTCAAAAAAGTGGAATTGGGGTGAAATTAGCGGGGATAGAAAAGATCAAGGTTTTGGATGGGGGAAGATAAGAGATGGTGGTGAACAGCTGTTTTAAAGACCTGGAGGGTGGAGTGGGATTGAAGAGAGTGAGGGAGTTTGTTCCAGAGGCGGGAGAAAAGAGGAATGAAGGAGTGAAGGTGAGCAGAGAGTCTTGATTTTGGCAGTTTAACCATAAGAGGGTTGCAGGCGGCTCTTGTGCGACCTGTAGGAATATTTGCAGGACAGAGCCCAGAGAGAGCTGGGGGGGGCAAGGCCAGAGAGGAGTTGGTGGAAGACGGAAAGACCACCAACCTGCCTGTGGTGAGTGAGCGAGAGGCCCTTGGAGTTAGCTTCATCGCGGGAGATTCCAATGATTCTGAATGCTTTGGTTTCAACAGCGTGAAGACGAGCTAGGTGTGAGGCAGGAGCACCAGCCCAGAGGGGAGAGCAGTAATCCATTGAGCTGCGGATGAAAGCCTTGTATGTGGTGAGGAGCTCAGGTGTGCCAAGGAAGGACTTCGCACGACGGGGGATGCCCAGTCGGTGACTGGCTTTGGAGGCCAGATTTGAAATGTGGTTTTCCCAGGAAAGATCATGGCAGATAGTGAGACCCAAAAGCTTGAGTGACAGAACTTCTTGGAGAGGATTATTCAGAAGGTGGATGGGAGGGTTGTCCAGTCGGTCTTTTCGGAGAGACATCGTAAGAGTGTGAGATTTGTCAGGATTGAAAGACATGTTCCACTTGTTTGCCCAGTCTGTGATTTTGTCCAGGTCTGCAGAGAGTGAGGAGGCTGCAGACTGCCGATCTGAGGGATGAAGAATGGAGCGACAGAGAGTAGAGTCATCAGCAAAGAGATAGAGAGGATTTTCAAGAGAGTCAGAGAGATCATTGATGAAGACCAGAAAAAGCACAGGGCCCAGAACACTGCCTTGGGGAACTCCAGCCTGAACAGGAAGAGGAGATGAGAGCTCCATCCTTTGCATCAGCACACACACTCGTGCCGTGAAACCCGACACTCATGCCATGATGCCCTGTGGTGTCCACACACATAGGACCTCAAGAAGAGCTCCCCTGGTCACCACTCCCACTATGGCCATCACACTGACTTCGGCCGTGCCTGCAGCACGGGCCACGTTAACCGAACGGCACATCTTGTGTGACTCAGGTCACGCGCTGCCGGTCAGCCCGTCACTCATTGGCATTCTTTCAATTAGTTCAAACAGTCGGCGATGGCAAACCAAGATAGCGAGCGATATCGGCAGATTATTCACCATTCTTATTTCGTTTCAGAATGTCGAATTTGACATCCAGAGTCACGCTACTGCGTTGCCACTTACATGCAGGTTCACCCTTTTCGTTATGACGTTGTTTACCAGTCGTTGTGCAACGATTACTGTGGTAAAGTATAAAAATATAAAAATACAGTACAGTACTGTACAGTACGTGGCAGCGTAAGTCCAACAATGCAGTGTGAGATACAGTCTGAGAGGGGTAGGACACAGTGCATTGTGGGATGGGATGCCTGGTAAGCGGTCTTTCGTCCAATGGACGTCAGTTCATGGAATTGTTGGATGTATAATGAAAATGTTCCAAAGTAACTTATGGACTTGTATGCGAAATGACAGTGCGGAGACATACAGCGGGGACCCCTAATATCAATGGAAGTTCTGATGTCTGAAGTGTACGGCCGTCACAGTCCCTAAAGGTATCCATGAGTTTTTGTATGATGTTAACCCTCACTTTGATAATTTTCGAGCATAATCAAGCGTATGTCTGTAGCTAAGGGTACGCTCAAGTGTTACTGTTACTCCTTGATATTTTTGCTTTTGTTCGTGTATCAAGGTTTTTTCACAGAACTTTACACTCGGTGTTTTAGTTACCTCAGAGTTATTTATGAGGAAGACGGAGAAGACTGTTTTGTGGCATTTGGTTTTAGTTACCATAACTTCAAGTACTTCACCATGATCTTGACATCTTCTTCAAGGATTAGGCCTGCATCTTCCAACCTTGGCACCTGAATGGCAAAGTCACAAACTGGTCAAACACTTGGAATATGTCTTTCAATCCTGATAAATCTCTCACTCCCTCTCTCTCTCTCTCTCTCTGGCAAAGGACCGTCTGGCAAACACTCCTTTCTACTTTGTTAACAATCCTCTTGAAGAAGTTTAGTCATTCAAATTCCTGGGTCTCAATATTAGCCATAATCTTTATTTTGCAAACCACATTTCAAAGGTGGCATCCAAAGCCAGCCGTCGACTGGGCATCCTGCATCCTTCCTTGGTTGGCACACCTGAACTATTATCCACATACGAGGCCTTCATCCACAGCAGGGTGGAGTACTGCTCTCTCCTCTGGGCTGGCTCCACTGCCTCGCACCTTTCTCAGCTTGACGCCGTGGAAACCAAGGCCTTCAAAATCATTGGAATCTCCCACGCTGAAGCTGAGTCCATGGGACTTATCATGTCACCATTGCAGACAGGTCGGTGGTCTCTGTCTTCTTCCGCCTCCTTTCTGGGCTTGCACCCTCTGCTCTATCCAAGCTTTGGTCCGCTCGGGTTTCTGCAGAGCGCACGTTGTCCACCATCAACCCCCTTCTGCTGAAAATCCAGAATCACTGCCCACCTCCACTCATTTCTCCTCTTCCCCAACCCCCCTCACCTGTGGAATCAACTTCTACTTTCCCTTCCACCTCATTCTTCCCTCCGAGTCTTCGATACAGCTGTTCAACACCATCTCAGATCAACCCTCATCCATAACCACAATCTTTTCTAGTCCCACAAACCCCCTCTCCCCTTCCCCACACCCAAGCCCACCTCCTTCAAAATTTCCAGTTTTTCCTTCCGGAGAGTTTCCTTCTTTATCCATCTTATCTACCCCACATATCCTTTCCTGTCCCGCATTTCTCCCCACACCTGTTGTTTGTCCTTCAACTCCACTATTGGTGTCCACCCAAGCTCTACTGCTCCTTTTGTCCTGTTATGTCCTGATTCATTCAGTGTACTAGCTCTTCCATTGGCCTTGACTCGGTATACAAAAAAGAGGCCTCACTACATTCCTGTATCCCTCTTTTGATTTATGATTTATCCCATCCGAACATAGAGTTATATACCCACATTTGAAAATATAATGGGAATAACTTGCTCAAAATCCAACCGGATTAACCGAAATAAACCTCTAATAAAAGTACTTCATTCCACCAACAGGCAAACAGAAGGTGCATCTCTCTCTGCTGATCTGGAGTTGATTAGATGCTTGGCTGTCAAATGGAACATGCCTTTCAACACTGGAAAGTCTCACCCTGTTGACTGACCACAAGGTTCAACAAATGAATCCACCAATCTCCTTACATGACCAGATGCTGGAAGAGGTAGTCCCTTGAACCTCGAAGCATCACTACCATCCCAAGCATCTCACAGGATGGCCACATATTAGACATGGCCTCCAAAGCCAGCTGCAGACCTGGCACCCTCCATCATTCCAGATGACTCCTTGAAAAATCATAACGGCTCATGGTCGAGAAGCCCTTTGTCCATCCATAGCTTCGAGTATTGTTCTCTGCTACTGGCAGGTAACTCCAGATTACGTTTTTCTCTCCTGGATTCTGCAGAAAATTCAGCTCTCGACATTATTGGCATCTACTGTGATTAATCAGACGTGTAAAACCTGTTTTCTCACATTGCAGACAGGTGAGTGGCCTCTCTGAATTTTGCCTCCGATTAACCAAACCGAACCAACGTTTAACTTTCTTACTTTGTTTTTCGCTCCTCCAATGAACTCTCTTACAAGTTGCTGTTTTTCTTTCATTCTTCTCTCTCTCTCTCTCTCTCTCTCTCTCTCTCTCTCTCTCTCTCCTCTCTCTCACTCTCTCTCGCTCTACCTTCTCTCTCTCTCGCTCTACCTTCTCTCTCTCTCGCTCTACCTTCTCTCTCTCTCTCTCTCGCTCTACCTTCTCTCTCTCTCGCTCTAACTTCTCTCTCTCGCTCTACCTTCTCTCTCTCTCGCTCTACCTTCTCTCTCCCTCGCTCTACCTTCTCTCTCTCTCTTGCTCTACCTTCTCTCCCTCTCTCTCTCTCTCTCGCTCTACCTTCTCTCTCCCTCGCTCTACCTTCTCTCTCTCTTGCTCTACCTTCTCTCCCTCTCTCTCTCTCTCTCTCTCTCTCTCTCTATCTCTCTCTCTCTCTCTCTCTCTCTCTCCCTCTACCTTCTCTCTCCCTCTACCTTCTCTCTCCCTCTACCTTCTCTCTCTCTCTACCTTCTCTCTCTCTCTACCTTCTCTCTCTCTCTCGCTCTACCTTCTCTCTCTCTCGCTCTACCTTCTCTCTCTCTCTCTCTCTCTCGCTCTACCTTCTCTCTCTCTTGCTCTACCTTCTCTCTCTCTCGCTCTACCTTCTCTCTCTCTCACTCTACCTTCTCTCTCTCTCACTCTACCTTCTCTCTCTCTCGCTCTACCTTCTCTCTCTCTCGCTCTACCTTCTCTCTCTCTCGCTCTACCTCCTTTCTCTCTCGCTCTACCTCCTTTCTCTCTTGCTCTACCTTCTCTCTCTACCTTCTCTCTCTACCTTCTCTCTCTACCTTCTTTCTCTACCGTCTCTCTCTACCTTCTCCCTCTACCTTCTCTCTCTACCTTCTCTCTCTCTCCACCTATCCTGTTTAGTCATTCCCCACATTGTAGTTAAAGAAAGAAAAAAGAAACCCTGTGAGCAGTCAGTGATGCCACCTGACTTTAGCTTAATTACCTCCTCCACCAAAGGTGGATGGAGGTTATGTTTTCACCCCTGTGTGTCTGTTTGTTTGTCTGTTTGTGAACAAAATGTCTCAAAATATTGTGGACGGATTTGGACGAAACTTGGTGGACTGGTTCGGAGTCTGACAAGGACGATTCGATTAGATTTTGGTGAATATCCTGTTTCGGATCTGGCTACTACAATTTTTTAAGTGATTCTTCACCATTGAGAGAAAGGGCCAAAAACGATACATAACAAGATATCTCAAAAAGTTGTGGACGGATTTGGACAAAACTTGGTGGACCGGTTGGGTGTTTGACAAGGACAAATAAATTCGAATTTGGTGAAGATCTGAATATGGATTCGGATATGAGAATGATTTAATTTTTAAAGTGATTCTTCACCATTGGGAGATAGGGCCAAAAATTATATATAGGAGGATATCTCAAAAAGTTATGGATGGATTTGGACGAAACTATGGATCGCGGTCCCCCTGTGCTGTCTTTCCCTCGCGGTCCCCCTGTGCTGTCTTTCCCTCGTGGTCCCCCTGTACTGTCTTTCCCTCGTGGTCCCCCTGTACTGTCTTTCCCTCGCAGTCCCCCTGTGCTGTCTTTCCCTCGTGGTCCCCCTGTGCTGTCTTTCCCTCGTGGTCCCCCTGTGCTGTCTTTCCCTCGTGGTCCCCCTGTGCTGTCTTTCCCTCGCGGTCCCCCTGTGCTGTCTTTCCATCGCGGTCCCCCTGTGCTGTCTTTCCCTCACGGTCCCCCTGTGCTGTCTTTCCCTCGCGGTCCCCCTGTGCTGTCTTTCCCTCGTGGTCCCCCTGTGCTGTCTTTCCCTCACGGTTGTGAGCTCTTTCACGAGCCTCGATTCAGTATTTTTTAAAAACTAAAAAAAAACAAAAAAAACTAGGTGGACAGGTTGTGTGTCTGACAAGGACAAATGGATTAAATTTTGGTGAAGATCTGAATATGCATTCGGATATGAGAATTATTTAATTTTTTTAAGTGATTCTTCACCATTGAGTGATATGGCCGACAAGGTGGAGGTATGCTCTCTACTGAGTGCCGTTCTAGTTTTTCAGTAAGAACATCTGTGTGAGGTGTGGAAGTTCTTCTTGATTCCGCAACATCAATGTTTTAAAATCGATGTTAGTTTGTTGGATCTTTCCTATTTGTTACACTGAAGTGTAATCAATAAAAGTGATGGTTTGTTATGTCAAATTCATTGCACCACATGTTCCTTAAAGGACTCCACTCTATACCGCCCAGCCACCCAAGAGCTACTACCGGTAATGAAATGCTGGAGAAACTAACCACCAGACTGACATTTGTTTCACCATGTCGGAGGATCGTCGACATTGGATTCGGCCCTACTTCGAAGCCGGTTGGCCTTTTGCCTAACGACCTGCTTTAAGCTTTTTCTGACATTTTTGCTTGACACAGTGCTGCTTCTGGTCAATACTATGAGGTGTCAAACTCAAATCGGTTGACTGTCACTTAAAGAAAATACCACGTCAAAATCTCAGCTGTAATTGGACTTATGCGTTACAAGAAAGAGGAATTGCGGCTGAGAACGAGAACTGCCCTCGTGGAGCGCACAACTCCGCCAGCCTGAACAGTTTACGTTTTCTATCCCACTGATAGGTCGGATTATTATTTTTTATTTTTTTGTATACAAGATCGAGGCTCGTGTAAGAGCTAACATGGATGACAAAAAAGACAAACTGACACATAAAACGTATGATAAAGGGAGCGGGAGACAAGATGGTGAGCACGGACATCGGGAGATCTGTGGGAGGGAGAGGGCATGGGAATGGGGGTGGGAGAGGTAAAAAAAAAAAACACATCGACACTGCTGGGACTTCCAGGAAAGAAGTCGGTATTTCAAAAAAGTGGATCAGGGGTGAATTAACGGGGGTAGAAAGGATCAAGGTTTTGGATGGGGGAAGATAAGAGATGGAGGTGAACAGCTGTTTTAAAGACCTGGAGGGATGAGAGGGATTGAAGAGAGTGAGGGAGTTTGTTCCAGAGGTGGGAGAAAAGAGGAATGGAAGAGTGAAGGTGAATAGAGAGTCTTGATTTTGGCACTTTCACCATAAAATTGGCAAACCAGGTGGAGCCAACCAGGTGGATTTGCATAGAACTTAAACCAAAATCGAATCGGCTTGTTCTCGTCACCTCCCCAACTCATCCACCAAGTTTTGTCATAACTCGTCCACAACTTTTTGAGATTCCCTGCTTTGTATCGATATTGCCCGATCTCCCAATTGTGAAAAATCACTTTCAAATTTCTCATATCCAGATCTGGATCTTCACCAAATTCTAATCAATCCATCCTTGCCACACACTCGACCTGTCCACTAAGTTTCGTCCGAATCCGTCCATAACTTTTTGAGATGTCCTGCTCAAAGATAAACAAACATATTATTGGACAAATAAGGTATTTTCAAATAAGGTAAAAACAGGTATTTTGACAAATATCTCTTCAGCCTTACACCTCTGGGCCTTGGGAGTTAGGAGAGATAATTTATTGAGAACACCTGTTCTTCATTTAATCAAGCCTCAGCTAGTATGATAAAAAGTCTCTGGTGTTACATGTTATGAACATATTAGAAAACAGACAATTGAATTA
>NC_136267.1:170458492-170485992 GCF_964187855.1 Myxine glutinosa | reverse complement strand
GTGTGTGTGTGTGTGTGTGTGTGTGTGTGTGTGTGTGTGTGTGTGTGTGTGTGTGTGTGTGTGTGTGTGTGTATATATATGTACATATACACTACCGGTCAAAAGTTTTAGAACACCTCAATTTTTCCAGTTTTTATTGAAATCTACGCAGTTTAATGTTTCAATGTACTCTGAAATTAAGCACAGAACAAATAAACAATTCGAGATAAAAAAAAGAAATCATAGAATCATTTTGTTTAACAAAATCTAATTTAAATTTTTGACTCAGCAAATTTGCTACCTTTTGCAGATATAACCGCCGAACACACTCTTGGCATTCTTTCTACAATGGAAATCAAATATTGTTTGAGAAGTTCTTCCCAACACTGTTGCAGAAGTTCCCACAAATGTGTTGCACTTGTCGGTTGATTTGCTTTCACCAGGCTGTCCAGTTCATTCCAAACCAGCTCGATGGGGTTTAAGTCTGGAGACTGTGCTGACCATTCCATGATTTGAAGCCTTCTGTCTTCTTCTTTTCCTCGAAGGTAGTTTTGACATAGCCTGGAGGTGTGTTTAGGGTCATTATCTTGCTGTACGATGAACCCCTGACCAACTAGGCGTATACCAGAGGGTATTGCATGGCGCTGCAAAATGCTGTGGTAGCCCTTTTGGTTCAGGGTGCCAGTCAAACTGTGCAAGTCGCCGACTCTGGATCCAGCAAAAGAGCCCCAGACCATCACGCTTCCTCCTCCATGTTTCACAGTTGGTGTCACACACTGAGGAACCATCCTTTCCCCTACTCGACGGCGTACAAAAATCCTGTGTGATGAAGCAAAGATTTCAAATTTTGATTCATCGGTCCCTAAGACCTTCTTCCAGTCTTCAGTCATAAACGGGCGGTGCTTCATGGCCCAGGCAAGCCTCTTTTTCTTATTTTGCCATCTTAGCAATGGCTTTCCGACTGCCACTCGACCTGTCAAACCTGCAGCTCGAAGTCTTCTCTTCACAGTTGAAACTGAGACTTGCTTACCTCGACCAGTGTTAAGCTGTGCTTGAAGCTGTTGTCCTGTGAGCCACCTATCACGCAAGCTGTTGACTCTCAGAAACTTGTCTTCTGATTCTGTTGTGGCTTTGGGTCTGCCAGACCTGTTCCTGTCAGAGTTTCCTCCAGTTTCCAATATACTACTTCCTGCAGTGCAATATTGTCCAAATAATGCTTCAGAGGGTGTAATAACAGTCTGTTCCAATACTGCTTTTATACAGACAGGGGGTTTTTAATCAAGTAATCAGCAGAGGTTGGGACACCTGCAGGAATTGTTTGCATCAACTTCAAGGCTTAATTTACTTACATTGCTGCAGAACAGCTGTAAGTTGTTAACCCATTACTTGTTCCCTGAAGAAGGTCCTTTTTTACAATATAACTGTGCAATTTACATTATTTTCCCGTTTTTTCTAACCGAAACTTTATATACAGGGGGCTGCAAAGTAGGTATACAGTAATGAAAAACAAAACGTGCACACAAAACGTATTTTATTGATTATACAAGCATATCAATAATAACATATCAATAATAAACATATCAATTCTCGTATTAACGTTTTCTAGTATAAACAATTAAATGAATTCTAGTATTAAATGAATCCTAGCACCACTATTATAATACTGGTAATACTGGTATAATCCTTACTGTATACCTACTTTTGCAGCCCCATGTATATATATACGAAGGTGATGGCAAGTGGTAAAGCATGTGGTGAGGTGGAAAGAACTGGGAAGTGGCCGTGTGCTGTGTGCAGGAAGGGTGTCGGAGTGAACTCCAATCAATGTACAATGTGCGCTGAGTGGGTTCATCAAAAATGTAGTGGTTTGAGAGGGTCATTAACCAGTGTGGCAGCTACATTCAAGTGTAAGGTGTGCACAGAGGGAGCTGCAGATGGAGGAAATGTTGAGTTACATCTTGGAGACGGCGTGAAGCTGGAAGGTGTGAAAACATTTTGTTACCTAGGAGACATGCTGAATGGAGAAGGTGGATCAGACTCAACAACGGTTGCTAGAGTGAGATGTGCATGGAAGAAGTTTCGGGAACAGAGTGGCGTGCTGACGAGGAGGGTAGTATCGTTGAAGCTGAAGGGAAAGGTGTATACTGCATGTGTGATAAGTGTTATGATTTATGGGGGCGAGACATGGGTAATGAACCTAGAGCAGCAACGAAGGCTGGAAAGGGTGGAAATGCGAATGGTTCGTTGGATGTGCGGAGTATCGTTGAGAGAGAGGAAGACAAATGATGAATTGCGAAAGATGATGGGAATAGAGCCTGTGATGGATGCTGTGAATAGCATTAGGTTGAGATGGTTTGGTCATGTGTTGAGGAAGGATGAAATTGACTGGTTGAGAAGAGTGATGGAAATGAACGTAGAAGGAAGTAGAGGACGTGGAAGACCGAGAAAGACTTGGCTAAAGATGGTGGAAGAAGAAATGCGGGCAAGGGCGTTAACAAGGAGAGATGCAGAAAATAGGGCAAGATGGAGAAGATTGTCATGGGGACCGCAAGGCTAACCCCACTCTAGCACGGAAAATGGCCTTAAAATGCCTGTTGTTGTTGTTGTTGTGTATATATATATATATATATATATGTATGTGTGGGTGTGGTGTTGGTGATGGTATATTGTTGTTTGTGTTTTTTTGTTTTTTTTCTCTCCTTGCCCAGCCCAGCTACTTATACCATCGAGTTTTTGCCATTTGTATGAGATGTGCATATTTTGTCGACATATGTCCACTGTCTCCCCAGTTATTCTGCCCTCTCAGCTCTTGGTGTGCAATGCCAGCAGTATCAATCTGTGTCATTTAATTGATGTCGTGTCTGCAAGTCTCATCCATGTCAAATTTGCGGGCTGATCGCAGACATTGCTGTGCTATGGCTGACTGTCACCTTTCCCAGCCCAACTGCTGTATCATCTTCATCTCGCCTTTCTTTCGAATTATTTGCAGTTTCACCAATGTAGAATTGGTCACAGTCTCTGAGTGACGAATGGTAAACTACTCCGGATTTATCACCGGAGGATACGCTGTCCTTTACTTTTGAAATGACATTACAGATGGTGTGTGGGGGCTTGCATTTTACACCAATCTGTGTGCTGGGTACTATCCTGCCAATCGCTTCTAAAAGTCCTGGGTAGTCCGGCAGACTCTTTCCTTTCTGCCCATTTCCTTGGGACATTCCAAAGATGAAATGGATCGCACGAGTTGCACATGAAATTTCAGAGCAATGCGACGTATGATAGGGCAGGGCAAACGTGTTCACTTTACTTCGGCGTTATGAGTTATTTTAAGCAAAGTCTGCTGCATATCATTTTATTTATTTGGATTTTAGGAAATTGAGCCCTCGGCTGTGTATAGCAAGACACCAGATCTGGTCTCGTTACAGCAATTACTGCCTGATGTGCGAATAACTAGCAATTTTTGGTTTGGAATTAATCATCAAGAAAGCCAGTCCTTCAACCTTAAACATTAACATGATTCCATTATCCTGATGAGCTTACTGAGACCATCTATGGGGCTCCCGCATCTTTCTTTATTATAAAAAGGCTGAATGGTAGATTCATTACAACACAGACAATGGTAAGGACAAGTGTGAACATAAATACTCGACATTAGGTTAATGTGGTTAAGATGATCATTATTGAAAAAAACGCACATCCAACCAATAAGTACGGTATATCACTATCGCTGTACAACCTATGATCCAAATGGGAAACAGCACACGAAGCCACAGGTGATGTTTCATCTGTGGCCCACAAATTAAACACACACTCACTCTTTCTCTGTCGCACTCACGTTCTCACTCTTTCTCTGTCACACTCACTTTCTCTCTTGCACTCACTCCTTCTCTCTCACACTCACTCCTTCTCTCTCGCACTCACGCTTTCTCTCTCGCACTCACTCCATCTCTCTCGCACTCACTCCATCTCTCTCACACTCACTCATTCTCTCTCACACCCATTCCTTCTCTCTCGCACTCACTCTTTCTTTCTCGCACTCACGCCTTCTCTCTCACACTCACTCTTTCTCTCTCGCACGCACTCTCTCTCTCTCTCTCTCTCTCTCTCTCTCTCTCTCTCTCTCTCTCTCTCACACTCACTCTCTCTATCTCGCACTCACTCCTTCTCTATCGCACTCACTCCTTCTCTCTCGCACTCACTCCTTTTCTCTTGCACTCACTCCTTCTCTCTCGCACTCACTCCTTCTCTCTCGCACTCACTCCTTCTCTCTCGCACTCACTCCTTCTCTCTCGCACTCACTCTTTCTCTCTCACACTCACTCTTTCTCTCTCACACTCACTCCTTTTCTTTTGCACTCACTCCTTCTCTCTCGCACTCACTTTTTTTCTCTCACACTAACTCTTTCTCTCTCGCACTCACTCTTTCTCTCTCGCATTCACTCCTTCTCTCTCACACTCACTCTTTCTCTCTCGCACTCACTCTTTCTCTCTTGCACTCACTCCTTCTCTCTTGCACTCACTATCTCTCTCTCTCGCACTCTCTCTCTCACACTCACTCCTTCTCTCTCACACTCTTTCTCTCTCATGCTCACTCACTCTTTCTCTCTCATGCTCACTCACTCTTTCTCTCTCATACTTGCTCACTCACTCTCTCACCCACACTGTCACACTCACTCATTCTCTCACTCTCTCACTCTTATTCTCTCACACTCACTTTCTCTCACACACTCTGTCTCTCTCACTCTCACTCTCACTCACACTCACACTCACTCACTCTCACTCTCACTCACACTCACACTCATACTCATACTCACACTCACACTCATACTCACACTCACACTCACACTCATACTCACACTCACTCTCTCACACTCACACACACACTCACACTCACACTCACACTCACTCTCACTCACACTCTCTCACACTCACTCTCACACTCACACTCACACTCACACTCACACTCACTCTCACACACTCACACACATACTAACTTTTCTTCATGTTGACTGTGACTTTGTCCTCCTCCAGGTTATCTACACATTGAGAGTTGGCACAACGACCTCAAAGATTTAAGTGCTCTCGAAAACCTTGAGATCATTGAAGGGAGAGAGTTAACCTAGTAAGTTATTCATCACAACTTGTTAACCATAAAGTTTAGTTTGACATTGTAGAATCTTTAGTTTCACAAAAAGTTGTTTTGAATATGGATTGGACAGGTTATCGGCAAATTGTATCGTTGTTGTTTGTGATTGATGTCACGATTTTTGCAAAATTTGAATTAGCTTTATATTTCGTACAATCATATTATACATTGAAAATTTAAAACATTCCATCCACCTTGTGAATGCTTTTATAAATCACCACTTCCCACTCTTGCTTTCATTTTGCAGCAAAGAATATGCCCTGATTTTGGTATTCCTGAAGAATGTTGAATCCCTGAACCTTCAATCTCTGAAGGAGATCGATGCCGGAGGAGTCATGATCAGGCACAACAAGCACCTTTGCTTCTACAACACGATCAACTGGGCAACGATCTTACAATCAGATGGCAAACTTTATATTGAACCTCCCAATATCAACTGCACTAAAGGTAAATAATTTTCTGTGAACTTTGATATGGAATGATGAAAGTAAATCAGGCCTCTTTGAGGCATTCAAAATATTCTCGGAGTGAAATACTCACAATGGTCCAAAAAAGTCAACACGTCTTACGTTTCTACATGTACTAGCAGAGGTACTTGGCCTGGTGCTGCTCGAATCCCGTTAGCATTTTGAAGAAATCAAAATGTATATATTTTTAATTTTATTTGTGGGGCCTAAAACAATTCCCTCCACCCAATAAGGAACGGGGTCGGAGATCATTTAATATTACCTTTCACACAGCTGCAAAGGCTGAGGAACTATGGAGCAATTATTTAAATAAGAACTTTTTAAAATCCACAAAAAAATTCTAATTTTTCTTTCAAAATTTTCAAATTTTGATGGCGGGGAGGGGGTTGGCATTCTCTCAAGCAGGGATTCAACCCATTTCCTTATAAAAGGTCTTCGTTCGAGGTAACCGAGTCCGATCGGTGCAGCCGTGCAGCGATCGGTGCAGCCGTTTGTGCGGCACCCGGGGAAATAACGTTATTCGGGGGTCCAAACCTGAAAATGCTGGAGGCCAAAGCTGAAATTGGAAGAACAATATACCATATTTTACTCCAGGGGTCCCAGGAATACCCACCCAAAATATCGTTGCGATCGGTTCAGCCGTTTTGCGGTACCTTCGAACGGACGGACGGACAGACAGATAGAGGGACGGACATTTTGTGAATTATAGTAAGATTTAGGATATTATATAGGGATATTTATTTTACAATTTTATTTTTATAATTGCTCAAATTGTGAGACAGTAACATGCGTCCACATCAATTCTTGCATGGAGGTTTCTTTGAAGGTTTCTTAACATTGGCACATCAATTTCAGCACATTCGTTTCTGATTTGATTATTCAGATCTTCAATAGTGCATGGTCCTGTCGAATAAACCACTGATTCAGTTGGAGAAAACAAATAAATAACTTTTTTTTTTAAGTACCCCCCTCCCCCCCCCCCCCCAAAAGTCAAGTGGCTTTAAATGCGGACTATCTGGGTCCAAGATGTCCTATCCACCTCAAAAGAATCGTCGGAAAGGAGAAGAAAATAAATGAAAAATATTTCTTGTTATTCTGGACTTTTGAAATTCCCTGTATATTAAACAATAAAATTACTTTATATTTGGACTATTATTATTCATCGCCTCATTCCGAAAATATTTTGAACTCGATCGTATGGTTACCTATCTTTAGACGATGATGATTGCCATATTGTTTACCATAAGTCTGTACAGTGCTCGTGGTAGTTGTGGTATCGAAGGAGTAATGAGTAATTGAGGATCATTTTGGGAATGAATATAAAACTTGCATATTTATATGTACTTCTGTATCATAAATCTTCTGTATCACACACACACACACACACACACACACACACACTCATAAATCCGGGCAGGTGCTTTATCTCCATCACTATGTATTTATTACTGTATTTTGCATTGATGGACAAAGGGGACATTCCTACAATGACGAAACAAATTGTCAGTCTCCAGGTCCGTAGGTTCGCCATTGTGCCATCCACAGTGTTTGGATGATAGTTGTTGGGGGCCCGGCCCATCCCAGTGCTTCCAATGTCGCCATTACAAGCGTGAGCGAACTTGTGTTGAGAGTTGCAATCTGTACAATAGGTGTGTCACTTGATCAACCTCTTTATAATTTCTGATTTTTTAATATATTCAACATATTTTTGAAATAACATACAATGTTTGAGAATCATGTGCTTAGATCTGATTCAATACCTTCCAGTCCTGGGGGGCAAAGTGGGTTGACGATTTTACAATTAAATACAACTAACACACACACACACACACACACACACACACACACACACACACACACACACACACATACGCACACACACACACACATACACATACGCACACACACACATACACACACATACACACACATACACACATACACACACATACACACAAATACACACAAATACACACACATACACACACAAATACACACAAATACACACACATACACACACATACACATACACAAATACACACACATACACACAAATACACACACACATGCACACACAAATACACACACACATGCACACACAAATACACACACATACACACAACTACACACAACTATACACACAAATACACACACATGCACACAAATACACACACAAATACACACACAAATACACACACAAATACACACACACATACACACACATACACATAAATACACATACACATAAATACACACACAAATACAAACATACACAAATACACATAAATACACACAAATACACACACTAACACACATACATACACACACACGCACACACAAATACCCACCAATTACAACACCCTCTCCCATGCCTTTGGTGACGGGCCAGGCTGATGTTCCACCTCATTTTGGTTCAGACGTGAGGAATGCAGATAATAATTTTGTTTGATGCTGAAGGTTTCTGAGATATTTATTATCCCAGGTTGTGGTTGATTCCATGAACAGAATTAACATCCATGTTGGTTTTCCGTGCAGTTTAACTCCAGAATTCATTGACGCACATTTGTGTCTGCCATGCGACCCGGAATGTCTACCTGTGACGGACAACTTAACCTGCCATGGTGCGGTAAGAGTCACATATACCCGTACAACTTTAATCATTAGTTAGAACGAGATAGTTTGAAAAAGTATATTCTACTATGGGAAGATGTATTCATGTAAAGGTGAAAATAATGCAAAAATCATCAAAGCATGACAAAATACATCAATACTCCCCCCCCCCCCCCAAAAAAAAACCCCCCAAAGCAGGTATTTCTTTATTGTGCTGCAACCTCTGGCATTATGTTCCCTTCTCTCTCCCGCTCTCCCTCTTTCTCCCTCATCCTCACTCTCCCTCATCCTTTCTCCCCTCCCTCTCCTTCCCTCCCTCCTTGTATGTATAGCGATGCCAAAGCAGCTCAAAATGACAATTACACAAGGTGGTTTGCTTTGACTTTCCAGAGATGGGACGATATTGGAATTAATTCCAACAATAACTCCTTTAATTCCATGAACGACACAATTGTATGTTTAACGTCCATCAAAGAATACAGATGGAACACCCGGTTTAACATCTGACGAATGGTGTACACACTGATGTAACCCTAGTTTAACATCTGACGAATGGTGTACACACGCACATGGAACACTTTGACTGTGAAAAACCAATTGCGCACAGTTTGTTATGGATTCAATCAACAGGACGATGATCCTGTTATGTTAACCGCTGTGGGAAGCGCGAGGAAGCTGATGTTTTGGGCATTAACCCTTTGTCAGAGCAAAAGAGCAAATGGTTAAACCCCCTTTTACTTCCACAAAGGGTTAACAGCTGAAATATCAGCTTATCCTTGCTTCCCATTGTGGTTAGCATACCTGGATCATTGTTCGGTTGATTTAATCCATTGTTGTACCTGTCCACGGACGCAGATCGACATCTACCTTCACCAGGATGACTCGTTTTTATTCAGCACAGTTTGTAGTCTTGGCCAGAAATGGAAACCCAAACTAGACCGCTCATAGACGAGTGTGCCACCTCCGTACCATCCTGCCAGACCATCAGCACATACCCAAACCCTAGGTTGTCTCCGCATGTTCTAAATGAGTTGTCTGGTTATGTCCTGTGGGATTCTGTGCCATTCTTCCCCGTATTGCATGTTGCGGATCATCTAACATCCCCGTACAATTTTATGATGAAACGTGGCTCTTATAAACTTGTCTTGGGAGAGTTGAAACCACATAGTGACAACCACATAGTGACCACACCAATGGTCTTCATGGAATAACTCACACTATTGGCCTGGTGGGGATACGCATTGTCATCTTGATCAACAATTCCTGGGCAATCACCTTTATGAACTAGATGGTATTCATAGAACACTTACCCTGCGCAGGCAACTTGTTGCGAGCCAACTCTTCTGTTTTTGAACATTTTTTTTCTTTGATCCAATATGGCTGCCAGACCACGTGAGCGATGACATCATAAATTTATATTCTCTAATATAATTGTTGCATAGATCACGCTCGATACATTTCAAACTGATCAGACTAAGCGTTGTCCTTGTCGAATTATGACGTCATAATTATGGCACCAATGACGTCATCGTTAACAACACCTATTCCCAAAATGGAGTTATTTACAATGAGCCATGTTTCAATTCTTTCCATGCAGCGGTTTTGGAGATATAGAGGTGCAACTTTTTTCGGTTTTTCCAAGATGGCGCCTGTACCACATGACCTATGACATCATGATTATCATTAAAATATTCTAAAGGATGAGGCGCTCCTATGGTGAAAATTTCGTGTCCATCAGACCAACAGTTGCTGATTTAAAAAAAAAAAAATGATCGAATGGATAAGTGTTGTATTTGTCGAATTATGACGTCATAACAAAGACATCATCATGAACATATCTTATTCCCCATGGGGAGTAGTTGACAATGAGCCAGGTCTCAATTTTTTCCATGGATTGGTTTCAGAGATATAGAGGTGCGAAGGTTTTCCAAGATGGCGCCTGTACCACGTGACCTATGCCGTCATAATAATCATTAAAATATTATACAGGAGGAGGCCCTCCTATCGTGAAACTTTCATGTCAATCGGACCAAAAGTTGCCGAGAAAATAATTGTGTTAAATGCAGACACGTACGGCACCCGGCACACGACACACACACGTACGCAAATGAATGCTTACCCCCGCTTTTCGCTTCGCGAGCGCAGGGTAACAAGGAAGTTCAATTGGTTGAAAACTTTCATTGTTCTGCACTGATATATTATGTCCAAATGTCTAATTTTCCTGTTTCCTTCAGGGTCCACACAACTGCACGCAGTGCTTTCACTACCGCGACGGGTCTCACTGCCTTGCGGAATGTCCGAGTGGCCTGACCGGCGAACACGAGAACCTGATTTACAAATACCCTGATGCGGACAACGTTTGTCGCCTGTGTCATGTCAACTGCACCCAGGGGTGAGGTGTACACTCGCCAACATCTCGCCATCTTTGTTCTGCGACTTAATTTCTCAGCCGGATAAGTGAATAATGCCGGATTTTGGGTGGAAGCTACAGCAAAAGTTAACTTGACTTGATTTGATTTGATTCAAAAACTCTGCAGTAAGTGAGTTAGTTGAGATATTCTAACTTTTCCCGCTTCTGTTATGCAGCTGCATTGGGCCTACACTGAAGGAGTGCAATGGTTACGTTGAAATCCAGAAGTGAGTATCCTTCCGGCCATTGTCTGGTTCGTCATACCTTGATTGGAATATCATAAGTAGTAGATGAACTTACCGTGAGCAGGTTTTCTTTGTCCGGTGAGAGTTCCAGGCCGAGCCACGACCTGTCTGTTACCAATTTATTTTATGTTCGGAAGTCCATTTCATATATGAACAACTTGTGTGTTTATTATTGTTACAGTAACAGAGTTGTGATTGCCGTGGCTGCCGTGATGGGGCTACTTCTTGCCGTCTTCCTGCTCCTTATTGGTGGACTCGCCTACAGACGACAAAAGAATATACAGCGCAAGAATACGCTGCGCAAATATGTGGAACGGGAGGTATGTCGTCCTTGGCTTAGCTACCTCTGCACCGGAAGTGGACGGAAGTTATGTATTCAGGCCTGTTTGTTTGTGGGTCTATTTGTTTGTGAGTGGGATATCTCAAAATGTAATGGATGGATTCGGACGGGTCTTTGTGGACAGGTTCGGTGTATGACAAGGACGAATTGATTAGCTCCGGGTGAAGATGCGGATATGAGAGCTTTTTAAAATCTCCCAAGTGATTGGTTACCATCAGGCGATTGGGCCAAAAACGATATATAGCACAATATGTCAAAACGTTGAGGATGTGTTGTGGCAAAACTTGCTGGATGATTGGGTAGGTGGTAAGGACAAGCCGATTAGATTTGACTAAGGTACCGATACAGATCTGGCCTATCAGTGGATACAAAACATAAACTGTTCAGCGTGGTAGAGATACGCGCTCTATCGAGTGTCGTTCTAGTTTTTCATTGTATGATTTGAATAAGTCATAAGTATAACCATAATTGGTGGTCCTTCTGTCTTCTCCGACTCCTCTCCGGCCTTGCCCCCCCTAGCTCTCTCTGTGCTCTGTCCCCCAAATATTTCTGCAGGTCGCACAAGATCTGCCTGCAACCCTCTTATGGTTAAACTGCCAAAATCAAGACTCTCTGCTCACCTTCACTCTTTCATTCCTCTTTTCTCCCACCTCTGGAACAAACTTCCTCACTCTCTTCAATCCCACTCCACCCTCCAGGTCTTTAAAACAGCTGTTCACCACCATCTCTTATCTTCCCCCATCCAAAACCTTGATCTTTTCTACCCCCGTTAATCCACCCCAAATCCATCTCCTTCAAATTCCCTGGGTTCTTTCCTGATAATCCTAGTAGTGTTTATTTGTTGTATACCATGTACCCCACCCCCAGCCCTCTCCCTTGCACAGATCTCCCAATGTCCCTGTTCCCTACTGTTGTTGTGCTTCCCTCTCTCTCTCCCTCTCTTGTTTCCTGCTCACTTTATTATATGTTCTATATGCTAGCTCCTACACGAGCCTCGAATGAGATTCCAAAAATAAAAAAGCTTGTTTGAATTTTTTTCAAAATTTACTCCATCATATTGTCAGCACCCAATTACAGATCGTTTGCTCGATTTGCGGATTTATTTGGCTCTTCTGCTTGCGGCGATAGCCTCTAACATTCATTGTTGTGCGTCTTGTGGGTGCATAGACATGTATGACTGCAGTGTTACCTTGTCGATGTTGTTTTCTCTTCTCACTATGCGCCGATCTTTTACAACTAGCTATAGCTCTTCCCGGCCATTCCAACTTCACGGGATAATGCAGGCCCTTTCAGAAAAGAGTCTGCACTGATGAATTTCCATTTTTGTTGTACTTGCCACAACTTTTTGTCTGTCCATGTGAGACGGGGTTTTTAGATATCCTTCACATATCTGCTTGGAGAGTTGTGTGTTTGTTGAGTTCCAAGAGTAGACAAGCGGACTATGTACCAGTGGCTGTTTCTTGTCACCCATGAATCTTCTCTCCGAGGAAGGTAGCCAGCAACTTGTAAGTTGTCGGCAAACACCAAGTGCTGAAAATGCAGATCATTCAGCATTGTGTGTTCTTTCAGTGCATCTACTCTTCAAAATGGATTTAGGATCTCACAAGTATTAGTATATAGGGTCAAATTCAGGTATTAGATTGTTGTTGTTTTTTGTATACATAATCAAGGCTCGTGTAAGAGCTAACACATTAAACATGAAAACATGCACAGACACATACAACATACAATGAAGGGAGTGGGAGACAAGAGGGGGAGAGAGAGGCAAGCACACAAGCACAACAACAGTAGAGAACAGGGACATCAGGAGGTCGGAGAGAGCTGGGCGGAAGGGTGGGGTGGTACACGGTATAAAGCAAATGAACACTACTAGGAATTACAGGAAAGAAGTTGGAGAATGAAAGAGGTGGATTTGGGGTATATTAGTGGGGGTAGAAGAGATCAAGGTTTTGGATGGGAGAAGATAAGATAAGAGATGGTGGTGAACAGCTGTTTTGAAGACCTGGAGAGATGAGTGGGATTGAAGAGTGTTGGAGTTTGTTCCAGAGGCGATGTTCCAGAGTAATGAGAGAGTGAAGGTGAGCAGGGATTCTTGATTTTGACAGTTTCACCAGAAGAGGGTTGCTGGCAGATATTGTGTGACCTGCAGGAATATTTCAGGGACAGAGCACAGAGAGAGCTGGGGGAGCTAGGCTGGAGAGGAGTCGGTAGAAGATAGAAAGACCACGTACCTGCTTGGAGTGAGAGAGTGAAAGGCCCTCGGAGTTATCTTCATCATGGCAGATTCCAATGATTCTGAAAGCTTTGGTTTCAACAGCGTGAAGACGAGCTAGGTGTGAGGCAGGAGCACCGGCCCAGAGGGGGAACAGTATTCCATTGAGCTGTGGATGAAAGCTTTGTATGTGGTGAGGAGATCAGGTGTGCCAAGGAAGGACTTCGCACGACGGAGGATGCCCAGTCGGCGACTGGCTTTGGAGGCCAGCTTGGAAATGTGGTTTACCCAGGAAAGATCATGGCAGATAGTGAGAGCCAAAGCTTGAGTGACAGAATTTCTTCGAGAGGATTGTTGAGAAAGTCGATGGGAAGGTTTTAGTAAATGGGATTTCTAAAAATTCCCAAATAAATAAAATGATATGCAGCAGATTTTACGTAAAATAACTCATTATGCTGAGGTAAGGGGAACATGTTTGCCCTGCCCTATCATTCGTTGCATTGCTCTGAAATCTCATCTTCAACTCGTGCGATCCATTTTATGATGACACAGCATTATTGTTAGCTCTTTAAAGCATGATTAGAATTTCCTTTCTCATTGTTACAGCTCACACAACCCCTCACACCCAGTGGTGCTGCACCAAACCAGGCCCAGCTGCACATAATCAAGGAGACAGAGATCAAGAAAGGGAAACTTCTGGGATCTGGTGCATTCGGGACAGTTTTTAAGGTGATGTTTGCTGTATGTTGATCACATTCAATTAACAAGGATCTGCTGAAGCGTCTGTAGTTTCAGTGTGATATATTGCACAATATTCTTTGTAATGACCAATGTTTTCTTGTTTTAGGTCTGCTCTAGTATGATTATCATAATCTTACAAATCGGCGAACAGGTGTATGCCGGAGGGCAAGTTCAATGATGTCTTTCTCTTTTCCATGCCTTCTTACCAATCTCTGGTACTTGAATGAATATGACTGTGTGGCCTTTTAGTGGTCACACTATTGACCTCTGATGGGCAGACGGCATGGCCTAGAGGTACGCACACTCGCCTCTAAGGTGTCCAGCCTGTGTTTGAATCCCAGCCTAGCTAAATAAATGTCATTCCAGTGTTTCACAGGCAGGATGATTTATCAGTGTGTGCCATCCCTTGGATGGACGTTAAATGGGTGTCTCGTCTGCCAACTTTCGGCGGTAGCGTTAAAGATCCCATGGTGTCCCTTCACAAAGTGTCGGTGAGCTATCGCCGTCCACATGGCGAAATTCCAAATTCCTGCCCTAACCAGTAGAGGGTACTGCATCAGCGACACAGCCATGCCGCCAGCCAATGATGATACCCCGCCACCTAGTGATGCATACGAACGAAGAAGATTGACCTTTGATGATTTAACGGACAAAGAAACATTTAGTTTTGGCCTGCACAACTGTTTCATTGAATGCAGCAGCCATATTCCATACAAACATGGAGCAATCTATATTATAAAAGGAGCCGTGTCTGTCTGTCTGTCTGTCTGTCTACCTGTCTGTCAAAACTGTAAATGCCAACACGTGAAGTTGGTTATCCCTGCATGGAGAGCAGGATCTCCCAGGAATCCTTTTTTTTCTTCTCCCATGGATTAGCCATCATTGGTATTTCCGTCAGTGAAACGACGGGTCTTATATTCTAGTTTAGCTAAAATACAGATTTGTCCACAAGTCAATTTTTCTCGTCAGGTCACGTGTCATTTGCTGTCACATCGAGTCAAATCACAAGTCATATTTTCTAACTCAACACCATGAATTTTTTATGGAATGTCACAACATTTTGTTATGGAATGCCATCATTTTGATATCGGCGAAAATGAGTAAATGCATTTCCGTCTGCAACAAAAATCTTCCGGCTTCGACGCATAATTTTTAGATCTAGTTTTAGTTTTTTTATGGACCATCGTTTTGATCTTTCCCGACCGGTGGAGCAAAAGTCTTAAATAAGCTGCCACAGCACCTTGGAGTTGTGCGCAAGCGCAGGCAAGCGTCGCAGACCTAACCTGGACTGCGGTAGTCTAACGTTAACGATAACAATTGATAACAAAAATTACATCCACTTTTCAGGGTAGGATTTGAGATGTCGCACAAAATTGGAAGTAGCAGCAGGGCCATCATGAACTCTCATTCCACATATTTTGCAGAAGGCAATTTTTCTTTTTGTTGACCATTCATAATTGTGAAAAGCAAGTGTGACTATCCTCGGTGTTCCAGCCGTGGAAGCCATGATTGCATATCATTGCATATAAAGTGTGCACGGTACGATAATGCATGCCAATCTTTAAGTGTAAGCCAGTGTAATCCCTGTTCATATCAAGGCCGGAGGCCCACATCTGGTCCAGAGCTGCTCCGAAGTAGACTTTACGCGTTAAATCCAGAAATCCATGTTTATCTTGGCTATAAAACGGTGCATCACCTCCGCATCAAATCACTGGCACCCGCTTATATACAAGTGTTTAACCCGCCATTGTTGTCAAGGAATGGAGACGGTTGCTCCACATGCTAGCGAACAGGAAGTGCTGTGGATGTTTCCGAGGCGCATGCGCAAAGAAGCTGCAATTGCGCATTTAATAAAACAAAAATCCCATTTCAATTCTACGTTGATGTTTGCTCGTTAATTGAATGACCAACTGGATCACGATGGATTTACCAACTTTTGTTTGGCTTTCTTTCCTGCTGGTTTACGCCAAATAATTTGGATAAGCATGAGTATTGGCAGAAATCCCCCTAATTTGAGCATCAAATTGTTGGTCGTCAAACTTGGACTTGACAAACTTGTCAAGTCAAGTCCCAAGTCATTTTCCCGCAAATCCAGTCAAGCCACAAGTCAAAAAAATTAGTCTGACTCAAGTTCAATCACTAACTCAAGTCAAAAACCCTGCTAAAATGTATTAATTAATAGGGATCGTAAGGTTAATTGTAAGATATAGTTTTCAATCGTCCATATAAATTATAGACCTAATGTGGCTGGTACAGTGAGAAAACCATGCTTGAGGAACGCGGAGTGAATCGCCTGAGCAAGTGTGCAGACTGTCTGGCGTCTTCGTCTTTTGATCCGAGTGGGAAATTAACGAGTCTGGCCAAGGTTTCGACAGTCTGAGGCCCTGGCCACGAGTTTGAGAAAACCGGGAGATGTCACCTTCGGCTTTCCTCGTAGGTCAATCACTCAGCATGATGATGTGGCTGTGAGCACATCACCAATCATGACTTTTCATCTTGTTAGCCCGACCCCCCACGCATTTAGCGACAGGGTTTTGCAATCGCTTCTATCTGTGTGTGTCTGTCCATCTGTCCAGGCCATAACTTTTTTTTTTTACCATTTTAGCTTTTATCATAAAAATTTTAACAAACCTTTATTATGAAAATATGGAGAAAATAATTAAAAATTGGGTCAAAATGTGAAAGTGCAAAGTCAGAGTGATTATACATAGCCCTGATTAGCCCCGCCGCAGCATGTCAAGTGCAAGCCACCCTGTTTTTTTTAAAATGGCTTCCGTGTTTCTTTATTTATTTATCTTTGAGTTTCAGTGTGTCTGTCCAGGCCATCCTTTTTATTATTATTATTATTTATTTATTTTTAAAGATGTTTTCTAATTTTTGGTTTTTATGCCTTCACTGTTGAAAGTCACTGTTGGTATTATTCTTAATGAATGAATTAAATGTGATCATCTCTGTTGAGGATCCCTGACCATAATTCATGATGGTGATTACATTAGTAGGCTGATAAGATACCTTAAAGCTAGCATACCTGTCTTTGACCTGTCTTTTTATGATTTCTCTTCTTTACCAACTATCAACTGTCTTCCTGGTGCTTCGCAAGCGGGGAACCGTATCACGCGCAGTTTGGACATGTTAATCCCACATGCTGGCATTCGCTGGAGGATGTTGAATATTCCACTGGACTGTACAAAAAGAGTATCTCATTGTGTGTTTCTATCCTTGCCAAGTTATTCAATTTCTGCTTTGATCCATGAGGGGCACTGAATCACTGGCTACACCCAATCGATGATGGACTGGTGCTACATCTGCTTGAATTAATTAATTGGATTATAATGGTCACCACTTTTATCGGCTTGGTAGTGGAGTAGGGAAAGCTTTGTTGTATTGCCTTCACTGGTTTGGGTTCAATACCAAATATTTCTACACTTCTGAAATTTATTTTCCACTTCAGACCAGACTTGATGGTGTAATGGTTAGAGCGTCCGTTCTGAGTCTGGGAGGGTCGGGGGTTCAAATCCTGATTTTTGTCCCCCGTCGCACCGCGGAGCGAAAGGGGGACTATGGTTTTCCCCTCCGTCCGTGTGTCCGTGCGTGCGTGCGGGCGTGCGTGCGTGTGTGTGTGCGTACGTGCGTGCGTAAGCGAAGGACCGCATTCGAATTTGGTGTGTGGGTGCAACCCACGTCAAAATTCAAGATGGCCGCCGCCATGTATGTCTGATGCCATGTATGTCCGAACCTTGTGAGCGGAATATCTTGAAAAATAAGCCAAGTACCAACTTCTAATCTGGTGTGTGGGTGTATCTAGGCACAAGGAAGAACGCTATTGAAAATTGGGTCGCCACGTCAAAATCCAAGATGACCGCCGCCATGTATGTCTGAAACTTGTGAGCTGAATATCTTGAAAAATAAGCGACGTACCAACTTCTAATCTGGTGTGTGGGTGTATCTAGGCACTAGGAAGAAGGCTATTGAAAATTGGGTCGCCACGTCAAAATCCAAGATGGCCGCCACCATATCTATGTCTGACCCTTGTGAGCAAAATATCTTGAAAAATAAGCGAAGTACCAACTTCTAATCTGAGGTGTGGGTGTATCTAGGCATAAGGAAGAACCCTATTGAAAATTGGGTTGCCACGTCAAAATCCAAGATGGCCGCCTCCATGTATGTCTGAACCTTGTGAGCGAAATATCATATCATAGCATGTTTTCTGCGTCCTCCGCTTTGTCAACTCACATCACTTCCCCGACGGGGGACCTAGGCGTAACGCTTGTTTTTTTTTAATGGTACATGCTGCTTCCTTGCTTAATGTTCAGCATTTAAAAGGATGGAGAAACCACCATAGGTTGGCATCCATTGGGAGGAGTAAATCCCTCCCAAGGAAATACAGTGAGAACTAGAACGGCACTCAGTGGAGAGCATACCTCCGCCTGGTTGGCCATATCACTCAATGGTGAAGAATTACTTTAAAAATTAAATAATTTTCATATCCTAATCCATATTCTGATCTTCACCAAAATCGAATCTATTTGTCCTTCTCAGACACCCAACATGCCCACCAGGTTTTGTCCAAATCCGTCCACAACTTTTTGAGATATCCTGCTTTGTATCGTTTTTGTCCCGATCTCCCAATGGTGAAGAATCACTTTAAAATTCTAGTAGCCGGATCCGAATCCGGATCTTCACCAAAATCTAATCATTTCGTCCTTGTCACATACGCTACATCTCTGCCAAATTTCGTCCGAATCCGTCCACAACCTTTTGCGATATTTTGTTCACAAACAAACAGACAAACACGGGTGAAAACATAACCTCCATCCACCTTTAGTGGCGGAGGTAAAGATGGCACCATTGTTGTGACGTCACTGGTACCCAGAGTGCCCTGGGAAGTGATGCCACTTCGCCCAATCTCAATGCTGTGTTGAGTGTTTGCCTCGTCAGTATGTCCATTTGTGTGTGTGAGTGGCAGCTCCATTATGAGCCTTAGACCTTGTATAAAAATGAAATAAATAAAGTTTTGACTTATCCAGGTTTATTAAACTCTTGCTTTAGAAACCTTCACCACTTCTCATGAACACCTCATGCCGTTATAGTTCCAAATGTACTCCACCATGACTAGTTACAGGGGGTGATTGGACGATAACATGCCATCGAATTAATGGCGACCATTTTTTGCAATCTTGTTGTGCCATGGTAAGTATACTTTGGGGGTTTTGTTTTTTGGATCAATAACGCAACGCTGAGTTAATACCATTTGAGGGTTTGATTTCTGCATGTGACACGTGGTGTGAATTTCAGGGCACATGGACACCAGAAGGAGAAACTATCAAGATTCCTGTGGCTATCAAGGTGCTCAAAGAGGAAGCGTCACCCAAGGCCAACAACGAAGTTCTCGATGTATGTGAAGTTTTCTTTAAAATGACAAAAAAAAAGAAGGAAATATCATTCCTCAGGATGAAAATACAATATTTAATTGTAGTGGTACAGTGTCAGGATGTAAACGCTCAACCAGTATGACTTTGTCATGAAACCCTAAAAGCTAAGGGTCTATTATTATCTCAGCTAGAAAATTTCCTAAATGAGAGAATTACACCATTAACGTATGGTGATACTTCCTTATGTATGGTGAGGGGAGAAAGCATTGCTTGTAATTATTTATTTTTTTGCAAACATAGTCGAGGCTCATGGAAGAGCGAGTATGAATACGCTGAATGGATCAGGATGTAGCGGGACAAAAGGAACAGCAGAGAGGGAGGACTACAGACAGCAAAGCTGAAGGCCAAGATAGAGGGGGGCGGACAAACGATGGATGTGAGGAGGATTGGGGGGCAGGAGAGGATGCATATGGTGGAAAATATGGATACAGAAGGGAACTCTCAGGAGGGAAACTGAAAATATGAAAGGAAGAGGGATTTGGGGTGGAGTGGTGATGGGGGTTAGCGAGGGTAGGAAAGATCATGGTTTTGGATTGGGGACGATCTGAGATGGTGGTGAACAGCTGTCTTGAAGACCTGGATGGAAGAATGAGATTGAGGAGGATGTGGAAGTTGGTTCTGTAGGCTACTAGGATCCGCACTCTGTATCAATATTGCCTCGGTTAATCAGTGGAACTGTATCGTGTGTTGTTTCAATGTTTACATTATTTATGGGATTGCGGCGTCTGGGTTGGAAGGGTGGAAATGGGAAGAAACGGCGGGAGATGTAGGAGACGAGATGTATCAAAAGGTGACTGCTGTTGTATCTGCATTGATATTGTGCACGAGTGTTGTTCCACCACTCGACTCCAGGTACTCCCTATCCTCCTCCACTCCCACCCAAAGGAGGCGTTAGTGATGGCGAGTGTTGAGCATCCTTACCTCGTGCGGTTGCTGGGCGTTTGCCTCATACCAAGCCTACAGCTAATTACACAGCTAATGCCACTGGGCTGCTTGCTCAACTATACTCGTCTGCACCAGCACCGCATTGGATCACAGCTACTGCTCAACTGGGCCGTACAAATAGCGAAGGTGCGCATGACATTACAAAATCGTGTTGTAACACTCCCTCCTGAACACTGCATGTGGATGTTGGGTAATCAGGCCTGCATATTGCCACAGGGTATGTCGTACCTGGAAGAGAGGCGGCTCGTGCATCGGGACTTGGCTGCTCGCAATGTGCTCGTCAAAAATCCTGAGCATGTGGCCATCACAGACTTCGGTTTGACCCGGCTGCTTGATATTAACCAAGTGGAGTACAAGGCCGATGGAGGAAAGGTGAGACCACAGAGTGTTCGCCGATCAGCATCGCACGACACAGAACCACGATGACATTTTATCATGCATCGCATTCCTGCAATATCCTGGTTCTTCTGTGAATGACTTAGGTTTTAGTGAAATGGTACATTTGAAGTAAACAAACAATATACAATGGAATGATGAATTGCTGGTATGCTTCATCTTCGCCACATACCTCCAGTAAGTACAATTACAGTCGATGCAAGTATTAAGGCACCCTGATAATTTATACTTTGTGGAGGACAAAGTGATTGTAACTATAAAGAGCCCTTATTAGCCAGGTCGCAGTGCAATAAGCACCAGACTGAGTTTTTTTTTCACCTTGGAGACAAATTCCAGGAATGTGGTTGCTAGAGGGAAAGCGGATTACATGGAGGACCCCCTCCCTATAAACTCCCAATAAACCCCCTCCCTATAAACCCCTTCCCTATAAACTCCCAATAAACGATCAGATCAAACAATTTCAGAATCATTGGAATCTCCCGCGATGAAGCTAACTCCAAGGGCCTTTCACTCACTCACCGCAGGCAGGTTGGTGGTCTTTCCGTCTTCTACCGACTCCTCTCTGGCCTTGCCCCCCCAGCCCTCTCTGGGCTCTGTCCCCCAAATATTCCTACAGGTCGCACAAGATCTGCCTGCAACCCTCTTATGTTTAAACTGCCACAATCAAGACTTTCTGCTCACCTTCACTCCTTCATTCCTCATTTCTCCCGCCTCTGGAACAAACTCCCTCACTCTCTTCAATCCCACTCCACCCTCCAGGTCTTTAAAACAGCTGTTCACCACCATCTCTTATCCTCCCCCATCCAAAACCTTGATCTTTTCTACCCCCGCTAATTTCGGTCCCCTTGTGTTTTATACTTCCCCCACCCCCCCCCCCCCCTTCCCACGCCTCCTGCCCCCAAGCCCTCTCCCTCCCACACTTCTCCCTGCTCTCAAATGTTGTGGTTGTGTGCTTCCCCTTCTCTCCCCATCTTGTCTTCCGCTCCCTCTTTTTGAATATTTTGTTTGTCTGGTTGATTTGTTTGTGAAATAAATGTTAGCTCTTTCACGAGCCTCGATTCAGTATACCAAAAAAAAACCAAAAAAAAAAACCCCCCTCCCTATAAACTCCCAATAAACCCCCTCCCTATAAAACCCCTCCCTATAAACTCCCAATAAACCCCCTCCCTATAAAACCCCTCCCTATAAACTCCCAATAAACCCCCTCCCTATAAACTCCCAATAAATCCCCTCCCTGTAAAACCCCTCCCTATAAACTCCCTATAAACCCCCTCCCTATAAACACCCTCCCTATATACTCCCAATAAACCTCCTCCCTATAAACCCCCTCCCTATAAACTCCCAATAACCCCCTCCCTATTAACTCCCAATAAACCCCCTCCCTATAAACTCCCAATAAAACCCCTCCCTATAAAATCCCTCCCTATAAACTCCGATAGAAACCTCTCCCCATAAACTCCTAAAAAACCCCTCCCTATAAACCCCCTCCCTATAAACCCCCTCCCTAAAAACCCCCTTCCCTATAAACTCCCAATAAACCCCCTCCCTATAAACTACCAATAAACCCCCTCCCTATAAACTCCCAATAAACCTCCTCCCTATAAACTCCCAATAAACCCCCTCCCTATAAACCCCTTCCCTATAAACTCCCAATAAACGATCAGATCAAACAATTTCAGAATCATTGGAATCTCCCGCGATGAAGCTAACTCCAAGGGCCTTTCACTCACTCACCGCAGGCAGGTTGGTGGTCTTTCCGTCTTCTACCGACTCCTCTCTGGCCTTGCCCCCCCAGCCCTCTCTGGGCTCTGTCCCCCAAATATTCCTACAGGTCGCACAAGATCTGCCTGCAACCCTCTTATGTTTAAACTGCCAAAATCAAGACTTTCTGCTCACCTTCACTCCTTCATTCCTCATTTCTCCCGCCTCTGGAACAAACTCCCTCACTCTCTTCAATCCCACTCCACCCTCCAGGTCTTTAAAACAGCTGTTCACCACCATCTCTTATCCTCCCCCATCCAAAACCTTGATCTTTTCTACCCCCGCTAATTTCGGTCCCCTTGTGTTTTATACTTCCCCCACCCCCCCCCCTTCCCACGCCTCCTGCCCCCAAGCCCTCTCCCTCCCACACTTCTCCCTGCTCTCAAATGTTGTGGTTGTGTGCTTCCCCTTCTCTCCCCATCTTGTCTTCCGCTCCCTCTTTTTGAATATTTTGTTTGTCTGGTTGATTTGTTTGTGAAATAAATGTTAGCTCTTTCACGAGCCTCGATTCAGTATACCAAAAAAAAACCAAAAAAAAAAACCCCCCTCCCTATAAACTCCCAATAAACCCCCTCCCTATAAAACCCCTCCCTATAAACTCCCAATAAACCCCCTCCCTATAAAACCCCTCCCTATAAACTCCCAATAAACCCCCTCCCTATAAACTCCCAATAAATCCCCTCCCTGTAAAACCCCTCCCTATAAACTCCCTATAAACCCCCTCCCTATAAACACCCTCCCTATATACTCCCAATAAACCTCCTCCCTATAAACCCCCTCCCTATAAACTCCCAATAACCCCCTCCCTATTAACTCCCAATAAACCCCCTCCCTATAAACTCCCAATAAAACCCCTCCCTATAAAATCCCTCCCTATAAACTCCGATAGAAACCTCTCCCCATAAACTCCTAAAAAAACCCTCCCTATAAACCCCCTCCCTATAAACCCCCTCCCTAAAAACCCCCTTCCCTATAAACTCCCAATAAACCCCCTCCCTATAAACTACCAATAAACCCCCTCCCTATAAACTCCCAATAAACCTCCTCCCTATAAACTCCCAATAAACCCCCTCCCTATGAACTCCCAATGAACTCCCTCCCTATAAACCCCCTCCCTATAAACTCCTATAGACCCCCTCCCTATAAACTCCTATAGACCCCCTCCCTATAAACTCCTATAGACCCCCTCCCTATAAACACCCGATACACCCCCTCCCTATAGACCCCCTTCCCTATAAACCCCCTCCCTATAAACTCCTATAGACCCCCCCCCCCTATAAACTCCCTATAAACCCCCTCCCTATAAACCCCCTCCCTATAAACCCCTCCCTATAAACCCCTCCCTATAAACCCCCTCCCTATAAACCCCCTCCCTATAAACCCCCTCCCTATAAACCCCCTCCCTATAAACCCTCTCCCTATAACCCTCCTCCCTATAAACCCCCTCCCTTATAAACTCCTATAGACCCCCTCCCTATAAACCTCCTCCCTATAAACCCCCTCCCTATAAACCCCCTCCCTATAAACTCCTATAGACCCTCTCCCTATGAACCCCCTCCCTATAAACTCCCTATAAACCCCCTCCCTATAAACCCCCTCCCTATAAACTCCTATAGACCCCCTCCCTATAAACTCCTATAGACCCCCTCCCTATAAACTGTTTTCTCGGCAGAATGGTAAAAGGGGTAATGATCAAAAGTGTTCACAGTGTCCCCGGGAACTTTTTTTTGATAATTGTACACCGTTCCTTTCCTATTCCATCTCCACGCACTGCATGACGTCATATTTGCCCGGCGATGACGCGCGCTGAAAGGGAGAACTCAGTTTTCACTCCGGTTGTTTGTCTTCTTGCTTGTTTGTTTATCCTTTGAGCGAGGAAGCTGAAAATTGGGCACAATAGTGAGAGCACATGCTTTCGCAAAAAAAGTATTTTTTGTTTTTTGATTAATCACATGCTTTCAAAAAAAGTTCAGAGCACATGCTTTCAGATCCACGTTTTAAAATTAATTGTTTAATTACTTAATTATTATCGAATAATTAAGTACTTATTTATTTTCTTTCTAAACTGGGCAATATCTCAGGCACCTTTTGAGCTAGGAAGCTGATATTTTGACATGACAATGACCAAATTATTTGTCTGTAAATAATATTTTTGATTTATTGATTAATCAATTAATCGATTAATTATTTAATTATTTGATCAATGACAACTAAAAAAAAAATTTAAGTGACAGATTTGGATGATGCGGTTTAGGTGTTCTATTAGCCAGTGGATTAATCATTTAATTATTTTATGGTTATTATTTATTTATTTTTGGTATTAATCACTTATTTATTTTCTTTCTCATCTGGGTAATATCTCAGGCACCTTTTGAGCAAGAAAGCTGGTATTCAGACACGATATTGACCAAGTGAGGTGGCTTTAAATGATATTTTTGATTTATTGATTTATCAGTTGTTTATTTAATTTTTTGGATTCATTATTTTTATAAAGCTACAGAGTCGGATGAAGCAGTGGTGGTTTAGGTATGCTATTAGCCAATTGATTAAGAAATTAATTATTTTACGATTATTATTTATTTATTTTAATTACACAATTAATCAATCAATTATTGTACACCACACCGCTTCCTCCCAATGCCGTCTCCATGTGCTGCACTGCGGCATCGCCGGGCGCTGCGCTGAAGGATGTTATTTATTTAGTTGGCATGGATGCGGTGTACTTCGAATGTATCCGTACTTGTCTTAAAGTTTGATTACGAAAAAAACATCTTTTTGATGACAGGGGAGGATAATGTATTCTTTCTGCGCTTGTCATCAAATCTTCAACAGACCGTTATTATGAGAATATGGACAACTCAAATGAATAAAATGTACAAATATATACAGTCACGTGAAAAAGTAAGTACACCCCATGTAAAGTTTTGACTTTTTCAACATATTTCAACATACAGCTATCTGATCTTCATTTCAACAATATTGATAGATAAAGGTGATATAATACAACAAATATCATGAAACATTTACATTTTGTAGTCCATTGTATAATTTAAATAAACACAAATGCAAATTTCGCATGTGGCAAAAGTAAGTACACCCCATGAAATGTTTTTAAAATCTTTGTAACATATGTGGACATATCAATATTTGATCTTCATTTAAACAGTATCTATAGATAAAGGTGATGTAAGTGAACAAAAAACAATGAGAAATTGCCTTTGCAATAATTTATTCAACAAAAAATTGTTGCACAGCATGCACAATTGCATGCACAGCTCGATTCAATTCCCCCCACAACATCTCGATGGGATTTAGATCCGGGCTTTGACTTGGCCATTCCAGAACCCTCCATTTCTGTCTTTTCAGCCATTCCTTGGTGGATTTACTGGTATGTTTAGGGTCATTGTCATGCTGCAAGGTCCACTTTCGGTTGAGCTTCAACTTTCCGACAGATGGCCTCACATTATCCTCAAGCACCCTCTGGTACAATGAAGAATTCATAGTGGATTCTATGACGGTGAGCTGCCCAGGCCCTGATGCAGCAAAGCTGCCCCAAATAATATTTCCACCACCATGCTTTACAGTTGGTATCAGGTTCTTGTGGTCAAATGCTGTCTTTGGTTTTCGCCAAACATGTCTTCTGGTACTGTGGCCAAATAGCTCCACCTTTGACTCATCTGTCCAGAGCACATTGTTCCAGAAGTGCTGGTATTTGCCTCGGTGTTCATTGGCAAACTTTAGTCTTGCCCTGATGTTCTTTCTGGACAGCAAAGGTTTCCTCCTGGCACACCTCCCATGCAGATGAAATTTGTGCAGCCTCTTTCTAATGGTCGACTCGTGCACTTTGACATCAACAGTGGCAAGAGCTACCTGTAGGTCCCGTGATGACATTCTGGGGTTCTTAGAGACTTCTTTCAGCATCTTGCGGTCTGCTCTCGGGCTGAACTTGCTGGGGCGGCCTGGCCTGAACAAGTTGGCAGTTGTTTGGAATCTTCTCCACTTGTAGATGATCTTCCGGACAGTCGAAAGTTTGATTTCAAATTGTTTGGAGATCTTTTTAAATCCCTTCCTAGACTCGTAGACATCTATAACATTCTTTCTGAAGGCCTCAGAGAGCTCTTTTGATATCGGCATGGTGATGCCACACACTTCAACAACAACTTTTTTACCCCCACTAATTCACCCCAGATCCACCTTGTTTGAAATTCCAACTTCTTTCCTGGAAGTCTTGGCAGTGTCCATATGTTTTATACCTCTCCCACCCCCCCCCCCCCTTCCCATGCCTCCCCCCCAAAGCCCTCTCCCTCCCACAGTTCTCTCGATGTCTCCATGTCTCTCGGTCCCTGCTCTCAAATGTTGTGTTTGTGTCCTTCCCCCTCTCTCCCCATCTTGTCTACCGCTCCCGATGTTATTTGTTTTGTGTGTCTGTTTGTCTTTCTGTGTGATTAATGTTCGCTCTTTCACGAGCCTCGATCTTGTATACAAAAAAAAAAAAAAAGAAGCAAACCAAACTAAATGTCTGAGTTTTAAATAAGACAGGTTCCTCCAAGATCCTCTCTAACGATGTTCTTATCATTTGCACCTGAGCTGGTGCACCTGATTCTATTTTTAGGTATTTGAAGTGATAAATGTAGGGGTGTACTTACTTTTTCCACATGCGAAATTTGCATTTATGTATATTTAAATTATACAATGGGCTACAAAATGTAAATGTTTCATGATATTTGTTATATTATATCACCTTTATCTGTCAATATTGTTGAAATGAAGATCAAATAGCTGTATGTTGAAATGTGTTGA
Organism: Myxine glutinosa; assembly: GCF_964187855.1. Taxonomy (NCBI): domain Eukaryota; kingdom Metazoa; phylum Chordata; class Myxini; order Myxiniformes; family Myxinidae; genus Myxine; species Myxine glutinosa. The sequence continues at coordinate 170,458,509 of NC_136267.1, read as the reverse complement.
AAAAGTCAAAACTTTAC